>NW_015388234.1:15174-65019 GCF_001527695.2 Protobothrops mucrosquamatus | reverse complement strand
ATTGGCCTAGGGAATTTTAGTGGGGTTTTTTAAGAGAAATTTTAATTATATAGGCCATAACAAATATTTCTTTTTAATTTGGTTTTAAATTAGGTATTTATTGTTGCATTGTTTTATAAGGCTGTTAGCCGCCCTGAGTCCGGTAAGGAGAAGGGCGGGATATAAATTGAATAAATAAATAAATAAATAAATAAATAAAACAGCTTTATACCAACTGCAACTGTTGGCTATGAGCGGGACATCTCTAGTACAAATCCCGTAATTCCTAATCATGGAATCCTATTCATGGGATACTAGTGAGGGATCCAGCCTGATTAGATTTTATGAGTTGTCCCATTATGTCTGGAGAAAGACAAGTGTCAGGGGCTATATAACTAAATATCCTAATACATTCTTTCTTTTCAAAGGAGGTATACTTTTGAGAATTGCTGTCCAGACCAATATTATCTTCCTACTCTTTCGGAAGGTTCTGTGTGTGCCTAAGTGACCACTGCTGAGAACCGCAGACGGATACCTGACGGAAGAAATGACTTCTTAACCAAGATTTCATATTGCTCATAACTGCTGCATATGCATTTGGATATTCCCATATATTACCTGGGCAGCAGCAATATAACCTTAATTGCTTCTGCTTATTTTCTCTATGTAAATATTATCTTCTTCTTGCTTCAAAAATCAGAAAAATAGTTCACTTTTTTTTTCAAAGACGTGTTTGGGGTTTTGTGGCATTGATAGTTCAGTAATTTCCCCTAGTGAACAAATCCTCATATTTTCAGTCTTTCCGCATACAGAAGCTAGCCCATAACCCTAATCATTTCTGTCAGGAGCAGGTGTGTAAAATAAAAGGTCAACAGAAAAATGGTGGGGAAAGAGGAAGCCTGGAGATAACAGTTCAGCAAATAATAAAAGGAGGGAGCATCAACTGATACTCTGACATTTCTCACAAACATCCCTTGTTTGTCTCTTGGTTACTCACAACAAGCTATTGGTACAAAGAGCATGCTTTACAGGCTAGAGTTATTTGTTGCTTTTTACAAGCTGAAGTTTTAGTCTTTCAATGATAGTGTGATACATGCATCCCAGTAGCACTGAAAGTACAGCAAGAGTCAATAATTTAAAAGTGTTTTTAGAAACATATTTTTAAATGAGTTCTTTATTGATCAGCAAATATAAATTGTACAATGGTCTCTTGGGAATAGTATTACATTGGAATGAAAGGTAGCATGCTATCATTTCATTTCATTTTTTAATTATTTTTTAAAGTTTTATAAGGCTGCCCAATTCAAAGCATATGTCTGGGAGGTATAATGCATAAAAAACAAACAATTCTTTTCCAAAAGCTATACCCTTTTGGTGCTCTCTCAGCCTCTCTCTTTTGTCAATTTATGTAGCTGCAGGTCAACTCTTTTCTTGAATAAAGGTTGCCACTTGGCTTTTTCATAAAAATAGTCCAACATTTTCCTTGCTTAATTGGTGAATTTATAAACATCATTATAAATTATTATTCCCATATAAATAATGGGCAGTTTTATGTTGCTGTGGATTTGTCATGTTTGTTCAACAACTGAGTTCTTTCCAAGGACCTGAGATAGGCAGATATTGTTGTTTAATGGTGTTAAAAGTATCTTTAGAGGTTGTAAGCTGTTACAAGTAAAACTACCTTTTGCAAGTGTCTGATGGTGCGTTTGTCAATGCCAATGGTGTTCAAATGGTGCTCCAGATGTTCTGAGATTGCACCCAGGATGCTTATTACTATTAGTACTACCTTTACTTTCTTTTGACATGGTCATTCTATTTCTGTTTGCAGATATTTATATTTTGAGATTTTCTCCATTTTTTATATACCATTCTACTGTCTCTAGGTTATTTAAATTTGTCATGTTTGTTCAACAATTCTAAGCAAAGAAATTATAATTTAAAAAATGGTGGCAGTATGCTGATGATATCCAATTATATGCATCCACCCCTAGCCAGATAAGTGATGTAGTATTAGTGCTGCCCAAATGCTTGGAGACTGTAATCTTGGTAAGACAGAATGACTATGGATTTTTGACCCTACCAATACCGAGACCGTCTTCTGCCGCAGATTGCCTCCCATCGACCGGTACGCTCCCACAGAGCGGGCCTCCTCAGGGTGCCGTCGGCCAAACAGTGTCGGCTGGCGACCCACAGGGGGAGGGCCTTCTCTGTGGGAGCCCCCACCCTGTGGAACGAACTCCCCCCAGAGATCCGGATTATTCCGGATCTCCCCTCCTTCCGCCGTNTTGGCCTAGGGGGGGATTTTATAGGGATTTTAAAGGGATTTTATAATTTTTCTAATACAGGTTAATTAATATATATTTTAATTTGGCTTTTAAATATTTATTGTATAGCTCTGTTTTTATTTACCTGTAAGCCGCCCTGAGTCCCTCGGGAGAAGGGCGGGGTATAAATTAAAGTAATAATAATAATAATAATAATAATGATTCTTTGTCTTTGAATCTGGATGGAGTAGAACTTCCCTGGAATGAGCTGATGTGCAATTCGGAAGTCCTCCTGGACTCACAGCTTGGATTGAGGAGCTGGTGGCAGCTGTGGCCATGGGGTCTTTGTACATTTTTGTTGGTGTACCAATGTGCCCTTTTCTAGACTGTGAGAACTTTCTCACACTCACTCAGCCTTGGTCACCTCCCATCTGGATTACCTCAAGGAACTTTACATGGGGCTGCCCTTGAAGAACACCCCAAATCATCAACTGGTCTGGAATGCAGCAGTATACACAGTAATGGGGGTCCCTGGGTTTGCCCATGTAACATCTTTGTTGCACGAGCTGCATTGATTTCCAGTTTTTTTCCGGGTGCAATTCAAGGTGCTGGTCGTCATTTTAAAAACCCTATATGGCACATGGTCAGGCAATCAACAGAACTGTCTTTCTCTAAAGACATCCTCAGGTGTCCTATCAGGGAGGAAATAAGGGTATGCCTATCCTAACTGATGGGCACACCTCTGATTCGTGCCTCCTCCAAATATTGTCATTCAATGAGAGCTAGGAAGTTTGCCTTTTCTGTGACATCCCAAGCTCTATGGAACATCTTGCCCCCTGAAGTTTGGCAGACTTCCACCCTTTTAGCCTTCCGTAAGACTTTAAAGACCTGGGTTGTCCACCAAATGTTGGAAGATTAGATGATGACACGTTAACATGGATTGACACCACTTTTTAAAATGTTTTAATTTAAATATATATAATTTGAATCAGTTCAAACCCCACTGGCAGTTAAAAGGAAGAAACAGCTGCGATCACACATTACTCCTAGAAGCACAAAGCTGAAGACACCAGCCTGAAGATGACGAATGGGACTTCATCGAAACGTCGCCAAGAGACTTCCAATTTTACGTGGGAGAAAACCCGAATAACCAAAGACATATATATATATATATATATATATATATATATATATATATATATATATATATATATATATATGATTAGGAGCCACCCAGAGTTGGTTGAAGGATAAGTGGCTATATAAGTGTTTTAAATAAAAATAAATAAAAATGCAATGAAGTGAAGAGTCTCACTACTCCCTGCCAAGGCTTGGGTAAAGACTCAGGTCTTCATGGGTCTTCTAAACAACAGCAGAGTGGAGGCCATTTGGATCTCAAGCCAGGCATTATGACAGAGAAGGCATTCTAATAATCTGAATTAGCAGTAAAATTAGTATGTGCACTGTACTATCAAAACCTTTAAATGAAAAAACACATAATTTAACGTGAAAAAGAATTTAATATTCACTAAGTTGCAAAAAAGGATCAGAAAACAGGTGATGAAGTCTCTTCCTATGGATTGGATCACTGATTTGATTCAGAATAAATACTTTTCTTCCACATTTCTTCCATAAATGTTTTTCCTGCTTGTTGAAAGAAACTGGCAGTAACATTTGTGTTACTATTTGTAGTTATCTCTTCAAAGTTTTAGCAGCCTTTCAATCTTGTACTTAGAGGCAGGGTAATTTCATATATTTTCATCTTCCTAGTTTTCATATTCTTCCTTCTCCTCTGGGTGCTTTTCCTACCCTATGTGTTAGAGATAAATTATTCTCAAATACTTCATTACTGCAATGAAGAAAGCCCCAAGGATTTTGACTTAGTGACAAATATGCTACATACAAGGCTGATTTGATAATATACAATTTGTGTTATCCCTGCAACCTCAGGAAAATCCTTTCATAAATGCAAGTGAAGTAGCACTCAAAATAACTGAAAATATAAGAAAGTGGAGAAATAGAAATTAAAACATGTGCCTAAGAAAATGTGAGCCATTACAGGTCTCACAAGCTTTCAGTAAAAGGTAAGATATCAAAGTTTTTATATTCTATTTCTTCTATCTTTTTCCAAAGGCAGCAATGGAGTTTTCAGTTTAAGCATCAGATTGTTGCACTGAGCTCAAGGGAGCAAGTAAAGAAATGATGCATTAAGTACCATTTGGTAAAATTACAGTATCTGTTTCTACGGCAACAACCCCCCACACACACACACCTTCATGTGTTTTCTGTACCATGAGTATGCAAGCAATAACCATAAAACAAAAGATGCAATCTTGGGACTCATTCACTAATAATGTTTACTAGAAATCTGTTCATAATGATCTTCTCAACAAACAAATCTAGAATTGTAAGAGAACATCTTTCAAAAGACAGCCAAGTTTTTGGACTTCTTTGGAAAATGGATCTTTTTGTCTAGTTTTAATTGTTGCTGTTTTTCATTCTTCAGCATCCTTTGGGGAGTGAGCATAATTCAACAGTAGAATACTGTTTGTTTGTTTGTTTGTTTGTTTGTTTGTTTATTCATTCATTCAACACTTCAACATCTCAGTTCATTGGAGTGCCTTATTACAATATTCAACAGATATCATTTTACATAACTTAGAGTTTTATTGGGGGAAAAAACATGGGTTGGTCAAAAAACAAGAACAGCAAGGGGAAGAGAAAGCAGAAAAAGAAAAGAGATTAAAGATGATGAAAACTTAAATGTAGAGAAGAAAAAACATTAGAGAAGGAAAAAATAAATAAATTAAATTAGTGTGAAGAAGAAAGCAATTCTGGCCTTCCTGAGCTATTAAAATATTTTAAAAAAAACATTTGAAATCCATGTGGCATTCAAAGAATGCCTGTTTGCTCCTACAGATTTCTTGAACATCATGATCATCATTGTGACACAAAGTAATTTCATTTCATCTAGTTAAACCCCAAGTTTTTTGTTCATTCTGAAAGCTGATGGTTGATTTTAGATTTGTGTGTGAATGAATAGTGCTTGCTGAATAAAAAAAACAGATTTGAAAAGATAATCTCATAAGGAGCAGCAAATCAGAATGAGTTCATTTCAACTGGTACACCACCTTTCATGTCTTTCACATGTGATATGCTTAATTTCTTACAAGTGCTCAGTTGTTCTCGGTAATCATTGTTATTCATTTTTATTCTTTCTCCTGTACATTTATGCAAGCACATACTAGCTATGTTTACCTCCCACAATTATTGGGGGGGGGGGATAAATGGTGGACCTGGATATCTGAGAGTTAAAAGATAAATTACTCTTCTTCATAATCAATTTGAAATAACAGTTGGCAAGAGAAAGTATAGAATCTACACTGAGTACCTCCTTTGATGCATTAGTTCCATTTCCTGACAGGACTGACTTGAATATGAATTTGGCTATGACTAGGAAACAAATCTTAGAGTCATGGTGGGTGGCTTACTGAGAACTTTATGTATTATGTGATGGAAATGAAAAGTACAAACTTTATATTGACAGATATGAAAAAAAATCTTGTATCTTAACATCTTTAAGTATAGTGTGGTGGAATTATATCTAGAATGTTATATGATGTTATCCATTCAGTCATGTCCCAAGCAATTCTATGAACCAGGACTCTGCATAACTTCTAACCTTGCATTACTTCTTTGAGTTTTTCTAAAGCTTGGTAGGAAAGGAACAGAAGGTTGGACAATCATAAGTTAAACAAGAGAGAACTGTTTTATTTAAGGGTATAAAATTTATTTAAATGACTTTGGGCCGGTCACTGTATATCAGCCTAACTCACTTCAAAAAAATTTTGTTGTAAGGAAATTAAAAGGAGAAATAAGTATTGGATATGCTCCCTGCCTTGAGATTTATAAAAGTGGGATATAACTTAATTAAATAAATAATAAATAAAAGCTAAAAAATATATTCATAAAGTTTTAAAAGTTATACAATGAAGGAATAGACTTCTTCCTTCATATTTCTCATAATAATTGAAAAGAAACCTCAAGGAAATTAACTGGACATAGCTTCAGAACAGACAGACAAAAAGGAATATTGTTCAATAGTGATCAACATTTTTTAAGGAACAAAGAAATTTATGGAAGAAATATGTATCAATATATATAATTCATGACAAATTTCCATATTTGGAGTCCATGAATACCTCTAAATATTGGATATTGATATCAAATGACCAAAATTTATTGTTTCATTCTATTCTGGAACTGTGTCTGGAAGCCTAAATATGGCTATTGAAAGAAACAGTATACTGGCTTTTCAGTCTGTTCAAGTGGAGCTCTTTTTACCTTCTTATGAAGTTCCCTTAGCAGCATTAGCTGTTTTAGTAAGAATTAATTAAAAAAATATTGAATATGTACATGACCCACCGAAACTGTAAAGCAGTTTAAGCACTGGTGCGATTAAGATACAGTAATATGTCTCTGATTAAACAAAACTGTTTGTTACAGCTGGGTAGGTTAATTTGAGTTCTGGTTTTGTTTTTCATTCTGTGATAAAGAATTAGAAATTTGTTAAACTTCAGGGTAGACAAAGCCATCTCACAGTTTTTTTTCCTAAAGACACACAATGCCAACTCTCTTATAGCTGACTTTTATTTTAAATAAATGTAGGAAAAATGTATAGCAAGGATTATGTTGGTTAGATTTATTCATTGCCTGCTGCTCCCTAAAAATACACAATTTACCTCCTCATCTTTTGGGTGTTCTTTTGTATCTTTTCATATAAGGTTTCCCACACAATGCCCAATGTATGTGGGTTTAAAACCACTATTCATGTTCTTCATATTTACTATCGATCACTGAGGATTCAAACATATCTTTTTGCATTGTATACAATGTGTGATGGCTGATCTTGCTTTTTAATTTTAATTACAAAAATATGCAGTGAAATTATTTTTAAAAGGCCATTTCAAATAAGCTTTTGGGGGAAGATAATGTCCCTCCAAGTAAGCACTTAAGGTATTAGTTCTTTCCCTCACACAGTTGTTGTTTTTTTTAAAAAAAGATAGGGAACTACCATTAGTGCTAATAGATTTCAGTATTTTAATAAAAAAACCCAGGAGTCTACTCGGCAGTATGCATTAAATGTAAAGTGGACTTTGACATGCATTAGACTTGTTTCCTGTTAAAACATTAAAAAAAAATGCAGACCTCAGAACAAATCCATGTTTAAACATGCCAAAAACCTCAGTTGTCATTAGTATGACCTCTCCACCAAATCTTAGCAACAGAAAAAGCTAGATACCTTTACTTTCGTGGCTTCTTTTGACTTTTCAATTTCATTATGGAAATGTTTGAATGAATATTCAGTTCTAGGAAGTCACTCCACTTTTCTAATACACACACACACACACACACACACAGAGAGAGAGAGAGAGAGAGAGAGAGAGAGAGAGAGAGAGAGAGAGAGAGAGAGAGAGAGAGAGAGAGAGAGAGTATAAGTAATCAAGATATACTGGGGAAAAATCTGTTTTTTTTCTCCCCTGCTCATTCATATTTAATTGTAAGAAGGAGAACCTTCTTTTTTCCTCAAATACTGTATAAGGGAATTTCAGTGATTTTTTTAAGAATGGAATATGGCATACTTGCACTTATTTAGCTAAAAGTGACAAATGAAATTGCCTGCTTTCCATTCTGTAATCCTTTCTATAACAGCTTGTAACTTCCCCGACTTCCTAAAAAAGGTAAAGGTTTCTCCTGATCAGTTGTGTCTGACTCTAGGGGGTGGTGCTCATCTCTGTTTCCTAGCCAAAGAGCCAACATTGTCTGAAGATTTTTCCTTGGTCATGTGGCAAGCATGACTGTATGCTGAGGCACCTGGAACACTGTTACCTTCCCACCAAAGTGGTATCTATTTATCTACTTGCATTTGCATGCTTCTGAACTACTAGGTTGGCAGGAGCTTGGGCAAGAAAAGCAGCCCCCCCCCTTCACACAATACTTGGGTCTTGAATTACCAGCCTTCTTGTCAACATGCCCAGCATCTTAAATGCTAGGCCACTGTGCCTCCATTTCAGTTAGATCCCAAGAAAAAAAACATTCTTGAAGAATGCCTTTGATTGGCCTTTATCAGATTAGGAAATATGAAGAGCCAAGAAGTTTCAGAGTGATAGACAGATAAAACACAGAAAATTGCAACACCAATGGAAATTGTCTTCTATTTCCAACAAAAAAATAAGTTGAAAAACACAGCCAATAGCAATCTCAAATACCTGAAAAATTAGATAGAAAATAGATTTTTCCCCCCAAGGGAAGACATCAACTTTAAGAACTGTAAGGTAGGTTTTGGCACATTAAAAAAAAAAAAGCTTTAAAATACATTCTGACTACATTCTTCTGCTAAGAATCCTTTCTAGAATTTGGAGGAGTTTGAAATATAGCTATATTAGAAATTTGATTTAGTCCTAGATGAACAAATCAAGTAAGTTTACATCATAATTCATGAAGAGCAAATAGCTCAAACATCTTTAATAGATTATTGACTTTTCTTACCTTATATGTGGGTTTGGCTATGTCATGGGTTTACATTTAGATTCTAAAGTGGCTCTGTCCTAAAATTGGGTCTTTTTAAGTTGTCCCACCATTACCTGTTGGAAGGCAGAGTTGTGAGTACCAAGTGTCCAATATAATGCCTCTTGTGTACAGGTAGTCCTCAACCTACAACCACAATTGAGTCCAAAATCTATGTTGCTAAGTGAAAAATTTGTTAAGTGAGTTTTGCCCCATTTTACAACTTTTCTTGCCACATTTGTTAAGTGAATCATTGCAGTTGTTAAAATAGTAACACGGTTATTAAGTGAATCTGGTGTCCCCATTGACTGTGCTTGTTAGAAGATCACAAAAGGGGATCACATGATCCCCAGGACACTGCAACTGTCATACATATGAGTCAGTTGTCAAGCATCCACATGACCATGGGGATACTATAACACTCATAAGTGTGAAAAAATGATCATAAGTGCTTTTTTCAGCATCTTTGTAACTTTGAACAGTTATTAAATGAACTGTTGTAAGTCAAGGACTATCTATAGTCTGCTCCATTAGATATCAGTTGATTTATTTCAGTGGAAGAATGTGTGGAAGCCAAAGGAAACAAAATACCTTGGGGCTAATACTTGTATTACAATCCATTGTGTCCCCTCACAATTCTCTTTTCTGTCTTAATCTTTTGTTCTTTTGACCTAAGAACAAGCCTGAGATTGTCCAACAAATATATAATGTTAGCAAGACTTTCATTCTTTTCTGTGTGGGAACTGCTATATTATTGAGTGGTGCTTTGAATCTGTTTCTAAAAACTACAGGAATGGGAAGCAGAAAAATATCAAAATATACATTTCTATAAAGAGAGAGAGTAATTTTTTTATGAATGTGTCTCTTTTTGCTTGCTGTTTCATATTAGCAGAAAAGGCCATTACCATGAAATTTCACTGACATTTCCTAATTACTTCAGAACAGCCACTATCCATGTGACTCCTAGATTCAGCTTGCAATAGTATCTAGGTCTAGGATAAAATGGAGTTAGATAACGTGGTGCAGCCTATTATGGGAACCCAATCATTATCTTGGAATGCCCTGTGAATTAAGCAATTATATGATTTATTTGTCTGGGGGCATGATTTTTAAGCACAGAAATTTTGGGTTTAGATTGTAGCATGTTTCATTGAATCCCATTTCTGACATTTTGACATCATAGTAATCTAACACACTTAAGAAGGATTTAAAAGCAAATTTCACAGTTGAGTTACTGGAGAGGCTTGCTCTTCCACAATAGTGTACCATTAGAGGAGCAATGCATTTTATCTGGAATTCCGAATTTCCATGCTTCTTCCTATCAGGAATTGTGCTAGATTTTTTTTTTAGCAAATCAATTCACTGTTAATATATTGGGTGAACCTGAACATATCCTGGATTGTGAAATCTTGCTAACAAAGTATTCAAGTAATGATTGATTGAGTCCAGGACATTGTCTGTTTCCTTAAGTATTCTTTAGTATTCCTGCTTCTGTGACAGCAGTAATTATATCAAGCTTTCACAGTGCAGGTTAGTCAGGTTATTTTCATCACAGAATCCTGCAAAATAATTTCAAGCCTTCATAGATATTATTTAAACCATTATTATAATGAAAGCTGAAGGCAATGGTTTTCTTTTTGCTTTATCTGAATCTTGAAATCTAAGGGAGAAACATTTCTTTTCTTCCCTTTCATGACTTTTTTTTAAAAAAATGTTCAATAGGTTGGGGTTGGTGCATGAGTACAAAAACCTTTCTTTTGTTATATGTATATGGTTTGCAATAAGACTTCAGACTGATGGGAATTGTACAAGGTGATAACCCAAGAAAATTCAAAAGGGAGGAATCTTTTGTTGCAAGAGTGCTAGAGGCCGATGGTGAATTTCGAGGTAGTGTAAAAGTTTGTGATTACTAGTATTGGATGAATAACAAAAAGACTTGGAAGCTCAAATTGATCACAGGAGTTATCCCTCCTTGCTGAACTCCTGAATAACCTTTATTTGTTTGGTCTCTATTTATCAGATCAAATTGTGAAATACTACATGGAGAAACTGAATGAAGTCTTAGCATTTGTGGCCACATATGCCAAAAGAAGGTTGCCAAGGCCAAGTCTGAACAGAACTAGGGCAAGATTGCTGTGCTGGCCTTTTCCTGTGTTAATGACCTTGGCAGGCTTTCTTGGAAGCAGCAGCACCAACAGAGCATGGTCTGGCTGTGATATGCCATTCCCACAGTGCTCTAGACTGATGCTGTATCAGAGCCATTGTAGTAAATCATACTAGAAACGTGTTCCAGTCCTACTCAGTATGCATCATCTTTCAAGTATTCCTAACAGAAGGAACATATTTGTCTCCTCAAGAAGGAAAACAAATAAATGTATGCTTCTACAATTCAACTCTAAATTGTCTTAGTGTTTGTTCCTTTGTTTAGAGTTGACTCTTAGTACACAAACTGCCTATTCCTATTTTTGTATTAGTTTTTCCATTTTGCTAAATGTTCTTGTCAATGTTAGTTCATCTTAGTCAAAATTAGCAGTATTTGTATCTATCTCAGTCTACAACTATTTATAAAACATTTTTTACATTTTTTTTGTTTTGTATTACACTTGGGAGTGCTCTAATAAATGTCATTTCCTTTTTGTCAATGTTTCCAAAATATACCTAAAAGCCAGTATGATACAGTGGATAAGGTGCTGAATTAAGAGTAGGGAGACCCAGATTCTACTCCATCCTCAGCAAAAGAGGCTCAGTCTGACTTTGGGTCACTATACCATTTACCTCACAGGGTTGTTGATTTTGCAATGGAGCTCAGTATATAAAAATACCAAATACAAAGTTTTCTTGAAACACTTTTTTACAGTTCTTTTTCTAGCCAACAACAATGGAGGTCAATGGAGGTTCTTTTGGCTGCTGACATCTAAGCATGTTTCACGCTAGCTTGGCTATTTTTGACAATCTTGAGAGAGCATTTCAGTGTAATAAATAATAACACATAGCAAGAAACCATCTTACAATCGGTCACATGGGTCCTGTCAAACTCATCCATCCTGTGCTCAGTAGCAGGGAGTCCCTTATGCTGTGCTTACCAGAGCTTTCTACCAGCATGCTTTTCATCAAGCCTGTTATTTTTCCATTCATTCATTCAAGACAAGATAACAATGCTGCTCTTTGCTGATATAAGAAAGAACTTGAAAAGAATTAATTCTTTTTTTTTTAAAGAGCCATTCTTACTATTGACAAACTGGCATAAAGAAATGAATTCTACATCAGATGGGCAAAGAGAAGGGAAAATTGGAAAATAACACATGGATTCTGAAATACTGAAATGGACAAAAATAAATTCACATTGTTTTCACTTGAAGTGAGTTGAATCTCACTGTTGAATTTGAATTACCCCTAAGTCGTTTATGCTACTCTAGTTGATTCTTAAAGGTTCTTTTTTTTATTCCCACCCACCCTGCAGCCCATACTCCCTAGTTTGCTCTGTTTCTCATAGAGTTAGAATGACTGCAATATGTGTGGATTCTAAATCATATTGTAGGATGGCAGACAGCTAACTTAGGCTAAGAAATAAGTTTGAAATCTTACATATTCATTATTTAGTTGTTTAATTTATGCATATCCCAATTTGTCCAGGGAGCTAAAGTTAATATTTACGGGATTTTCATTATAGCTTCATAGTCCCAAACCTGTGACATACCTTCAGCTGAATGATTGCCCCAAAAGTCATCCAGTATCACTAGGATTTAAAATTTTCCATCTTAGAACTGCTACATTTGGTGTCAAGCCTTGAAAAGCAATTGATAAATTGAAAATTAACAAGAAGGAATTAAGTATATGGATGTAACACAGGAAGAGGGAATCAAGGATATACCAATACATTATCAATATCATATTATAAAACAATTAACAGTAAGCCAACCTAAACCAACATTAAGCCAGATCATATAAAGTGATGTTTCTCTTCCTTATGTTAAAACTTCCTGAACAAATTAACTTTATCAAAATTAAAAAATATGTTCTTGAAGACATACGGCCATCATTTTCTAGTTCTTTCTTGCCTTTCTACTATTTTTTGCTCCATTATTACAATAAATTATTTTCAAGGATCAGTTCAAAGTCTTCTCATTCACTTTCCTTCCAAACTGCTAATGATTTATTTCACCATTCAGCAAGTCCTTCTGGCATAACACCCTTGCTGTATAGTAGTAGTAGTAGTAGTAGTAGTAGTAGTAGTAGTAGTAGTAGTAGTAGTAGTAGTAGTAGTAGTAACAACAACAACAACAATAACAACAATAATAATTATAATCAGAACTAAAAGCAATGGATAGGAAGAGCAGAAAAATAATGACAATGAATCATGCCCTTCATCCACGCAGTGACATTGACAGACTTTATCTACCAAGGCAAATAGGTGGGCATGGAATGCTGCAAGTACATCAGATAGTTGAAGAAGAAAAAATGGCTTTGGAACAATAGCTGAAGGACAATGATGAAGATGCACTGAAATTAGTATATCAGGAAAACTTACTGACTACTGGAGAGACCAAACTGGCCTACAAGAAAGAACCAAATGAAGAACAGAATAGAGGCATGGGAAGACAAAGCACTACATGGCCAGTGCACTAAAACAATAGCTGGGAAAGCAGATAATAACAAGACCTGGCAAAGGCTAAGAGCAGGAAAACTGAAGAAACACAAGACTGCACAAGATCAAGCCTTAAGGACAAATGCATATAAAGTCAAAATTGAGAAGACAGCAACAGGCAGAAAGTGCCACCTATGCAAACACGCTGAAGAAACAGTGGACCACCTGGTAAGCTGCTGCAAGAAGATCACACAGACTGACTACAAGCAGCAGCATGACAAAGTAGCAACAATGGTGCATTGGAAGATCTGCAAGAAATATCATTTGCCTGTAAGCAAGAACTGGTGGGATCATAAAATAGAGAAAGTCATAGAAAATGATAAAGTTAAACTGCTCTGGGACTTCAGAATTCAAACAGAAAAGCACCTGCAACATAACACCCCAGACTTAACAATTGTCGATAAGAAAGACAAAAAAGTCTGGATAGTGGACGTGGCAGTGCCTGGAGACAGCAGAATAGACGAGAAAGAACTGGAGAAGATAACAAAATACAAAGACCTACAAATAGAAATAGAAAGACTGTGGCAAAAGCAAGCAAGGGTAGTACCAATAGTAATAGGTGTCTTGGGTGCAATCCCAAAACAACTGGAGCACCACTTGAACACCATTGGCATTAACAAATTCGCCATTAATCAATTGCAAAAGGCGGCCTTGCTAGGAACCGCCTCCATCCTGCGACGATATCTGTAATAACATCAAACATCCACATCTGCCTATCCCAGGTCCTTGTAAGGACTCGATAGGTAGACAAATGCCAAATCCAGTCTGAACATCTGACTGACTGTGCGATGATTAATAATAATAATAATAATAATAATAATAATAATAATAATAATAATAACAACAACAACAATAATAATAATAATAATAATAATAAAAATTATGTTTGCTGTTTGTTTTCTTTTTAATTCCCAAATGGGGATGCTATAGAGAAAAGATCTAAATTCATGTTTGTTTGTTTGTTTGTTTGTTTGTTTGTTTGTTTGTTTGTTTGTTTGTACCTCCTGAGCAAACAAAGACACAGATAGCCGAACTGGAACCTTTCCATTGCCAAGTGAGGGACTCTCTCAATAGTTATAGAGAATGCTTTCAAAATGCCTGTTTTCCCTTCTTGGTTATCAACAATGTAAACTTGCTAATTAGCTATCAGGGTTGGGAGAGGCGGGGAGAGGAGGAGGGATCCTGAATCAGTTGACAAATTGAAATGTCATTTCTCAGCCTACAGCTGGATCTTGCTTTGTCTCTTCCCTGTCTTTGTTCCAGCCTTTTATATTTTGATTTGGTTATAAAAGCTACAGCATAATTGAAACTGACATCACAATCAAACAGTGTGACCTTGTCAGGTTTGTTCCAGGATGGCAACATCATCCAATTGGGTAAGGAGAAATAAACGGTATGGAAGAACAAACAAGTGAGCATCAGGACTCCTCAGAAACTGGGCTGTTTCTTTCTGTATTTTTTTTTAATGGTTTCCATGCTATGTGTCTGTCATATGCATAGAGGCTTTGTGTCTCTGTGTAGGAATATGTAAACGAAAAAAGGGAAGCGGAGGAACATATTGGGGAAAGAGCCAACAAATAAAGATGCTGTGGGAATATGACTAACTGGGCCTGTTTGAATAATCTGTGCCAGTTTAGAAGAGATAAATAAATATGATAGGACAGAACCTTAAAAAAGAGGGCACTGGTAAACATAATCTCCGTCATCTAATGGGACTGACATCAACACCATCT
Source organism: Protobothrops mucrosquamatus (assembly GCF_001527695.2). NCBI lineage: Eukaryota > Metazoa > Chordata > Lepidosauria > Squamata > Viperidae > Protobothrops > Protobothrops mucrosquamatus. Next base: position 49,831 of record NW_015388234.1, on the reverse strand, counting down.
GTTTTGCCAGTTCTTCACCTTTTCTTTGCCAGTTCCACAGACTTGCAGTTCTGCTTATGTTGCTATCTAGAAGACTCTCAAATTTAGCCTGCCAGTACGCCTCAGTCTGGCATGAAAAGACTGCCATTCTGTCTATGCACCTGCTTGTCTTGTTTTGTTAAACTGTTTGTCTTCTTAAAGACAGTATAGTGAGATGTCTGAGCCCAGCACACAGAACTTTCTACAGCCAACTATGCTTTTTTATCAGGATCTCTAAGAAGATTCCATTTCATCTCTCCTCAAGAATGGACATCTCTATAGTTTAAAGTTCTAGGATCCCTGTTAAGACAAGTGGTTGGCTGTGGAGGCCTTGAAATGAAAAACACAGCAGAAAACTTCATAGTTCCTTTTCATTTTGCAATACTTTTCATTGTATTGAATCTTGTTTATTTATTAGATTTCCAGGCTACTACAATCATGGGACTCTTGGTAGTGTTTAGGAATAATTGTCTAATATATAATCATAAAATATAATTGTATAACCAACAGAAAAACAAGAGCAACCAAAAGCAAGTTAAACAAATATATAGGCATTCACTCAACATATTACATTTGAAAAACATTCCAATGAGCACCATTTTAGTTTGTTGCTAAGAGAATAATAATATCATAATTGTAGGGAGGGCTATTCCACAACATAGGTACCATTAGTAAGAAGCAGTTCATTCTGACTTCAGCACCCCTAATTTAGTGCAAGAGAAAAACTATGAGTAATTTTTCACAAGTAGATGTTCTTATTATGTAGGCTGATTCTAACTGAAATAGGCAATGCTGAAAATCCCTCAGCACAAAACTATTTAAAATTTGATAGATTAAAACCAGTACTTTATATTGCACCTGGAACCTATTGAGTCAAAGCGCCTAATGTGTAAAGTGTTTAAAGGCAGCCTCATGAAGTCTGAGCAGATGATGATGACAAAAGCATGAGATTAACAAAAGGTCTTATTGCAAAATGGGCCACAATTGGTGCACCAGCTGAAAATGGGTAAAATTGGTGCACCAGCTGAAAATGGGTAAAAGCCTGTCTGGCTGTGGATTGTCAATTGTTAGACAGGAAGAGTATTTAGAGGAGGTAGTTGTAAACAGTAAGAAAAAATGGCATGGGAAAAAAAACCCCTCTCATATAGTTAGTTATATTCTGCTTTTCTTCCCCGCCCCCTCCCAACACTGATTCAAATTTGGCATAAAGTAATTTAAATTTAGTATTTAAGCTATTGGAATAAATCATGAATTTTGGAATAAGTTTATATAACATTTTAAAAAATATATTCATTCAGCTTTGCCAGAAAAAAATATACCGTATGCATATAGTAGGTGGTAAACTATAACATATTATATTTATGGGCAAAGGGATATATATAGCAGGAATCCATATATAGCAGGATGGGTTACAATGAGGGTCATTGGGCCTGATATGTGATAGGAATTCCAAACCAGGCTAGTATGTAATTTTCCTCTTTTATGATCTTATAATGGATGAGGCTACTTACCTGGTTTCTATTGCCAAGAGTTGGATGCTTTTGCGTGTGTGGGAGTATAACACCCCTCCCCCCATGCTTGGAAATGTGTCTCCTCGGGTTTTTGGATCTTGCACTAGCTGAGATCCCAGGAAAGGGGTGGGACAGTTGTTGACTCCTGGTGACTCCCATGGATCCCTGTGGGCTCTCAGAGGTTCTGCTCTGCAGATAATTGTATTTGAGGCTCTCTGGCTGAAGTTGGGAATTGACCAATGGGTTCATGTCTTCTTGAAGGGAGATAGTTGGTATGTCATCTGAAGAAACTGTTTTAAATTCAATTATTTTAGACAACCATTGTCCTGTCTTCCTGTTGAGAAGATGATCAGATTGCAGCTGATGAGAACTCTGAAGGAAGTGATTACTTAGGCTCGTTTCAATCAGGTTTCTGGCTAGGATTCAGTACGAAAAGAGTATTATTTTTTAGGACATAGGAATCATGTTCTCTGTCTACAGACCTACTCTCTGGAATGAAGTTATTGATATCTGGATAGTTTCCATCCTGATGGTATTCCAGAAGGCATTAAAGAACTGAATGTTTTTTCAGGCTCTGGTCTAAGATAATACATAAAACACATAGTATTGGTTTTATGCATTGACTGGATCTGCCATCTATTTATTGTTTTATGTTGATAGTTATTTTTATATTACAGTGTCTTATGTTATGAGCAGCCCACAATAGTCTGGAACTCGTAGGAAGCTGATGGTTCCATTAAGGATAGAACTGCAGAAAATTTTTATTTTATTCTTGCTCTATTTCTGACATAGCTTGTATACAATCATTGTTTGACTGTTCGAGAATATGCATTATTTAAATTATCTTTTCAATAACATTGCTTCCTTTCTGCAAATAGAGAAATTCTGTAGATTCCTAGTTTAAAAAGAAACATGTAGAACATTATAATGAAAAGGAAAGTGTATGAGAATAGAGAAAACAGATCCCTAATGTGTTTTTGTCCTGAAAATCAGAAAGCAGAGGAGTTGGAAGCCTATTAAAAGTCATCTTGGAATTTTTCCAAGAAATTAAAATGAATGGCAACATATTTTATAATTAACCAACAAGAAAGAGAACAAGGGGACTACATTGTAATAATAAGACATAAATTAAGGACACCTTTGTCATAATACAAATACTTATATAATTTGAAGTAGCTTTAAATATCATACCCAAAAGTAAATAAATGACTGGAGAGAAACTCAGTTACTCTGTCTATGTACCCAAAGGTATTTGTAGCAAACCATGATAATATTAAATAACATATGATGTCTTTCTATAATGATATAATTATGAGCTTATATGAGGACATTTGATGTGAATGAGTCAAGGTTTTTGCATTATTTGCTTCCCACAACCCAGCCCCATGGGGGTCTCTGCTTGTTTCAACTTCTGTCTACAATTCCTTCTAATTTGATCCAATATTCACAGGACTGCTGCTGAAGTATTGTGATAAAGGACAGGGTAGTTTAATAACTTGCAGGGGCTCTTTTGAGACTGAAATATGGTAGCTGAATCTTAGAAAGTTGAAGGTAATCTAATTCTGATTCTGACTTTATAAGAGAAGTATTAAAGAAACAAGTATTATTCAAATAGGACTTAGTATTCTTATTTAGATTTTGTGAAAAAAATAAGCAATTTTATATGTCAGATACGATCCATTTCAAACTATGTAGTTCTCGGTATAGAGCTGTAATTGAGCCTGAATTTATAGTTGTGCATCATAATGGTCATTAAGTGGATCACCATGTGTCTGTGACCAATTTTATGGGGTTTTTTTGTGGCAGTCGTTAAGCAAACACTGCAGCTGTTAATATTATGGTCAATAGATGAATGAATTTTAGCCAATGGGCATTTTGTTTTACCAGAACTCAGAAGTAAATGGTGATATCCAGCAAAAATGTTTTTGCCAAAAATCATGATTTCAGGGCTGCAGCAGGCTGCAAATGGCCATAAATGCAGGTTGGCTGCCAAGGGCCAAGATGCAATCACATGACTACAGGGGGGCACAGCTAATGGAACTTTGAAACTGGGTCATAAGTAGCTCTGGGAAGGTCTGTTATAACTCAGAATGGCCATTAAGCAACCAGTTGTATTTTTGCATATCGGCAGAGACATTTGCTATATTCTCAATACAAAATTATTTTTTTAAATAATATTTAGTTTATTCAAGAAAAGTTAAAATACTAAACACCAAAATATTGAAAAAAACAAAAAAAGAAAAACATAACAAATAAGACATTTTAAAAAGTGTCTTAAAAAAGATTAACAACCTACCTAATTGATATAATAGAACAATGTTAAATTTTATACTCAAAATTTGTATACTCAAAACAAACTTTTATTTTACTTTAAATTCCTAGTGACTGGCTGTAACAAAAATGCCTAATTTGAGGATTTTTGCTGTATTGCTGTCAATGGTTTGGTGACAATCAAACAAAAAGATTTGCTATTGAAACTACCAGAGTAAAACATGAAAATATTTTATATATAGTGTCCAGAGTCACTATATGAGATGGGTGATTATACAAATATGACTGAATAAATAAATATTTGTAGTATAATATATTGAAATTCTCCCTTCAATGGCATCAGCCTAGCTATGCCAAATGAATCCAGGGAATGCTTCTGTTACAAAATCCCATTGTGATATAGCAGATCAGTTTAAGCTATAATGCTAGCTAAGAGAGAGGATAATTCACAATAGAGAGGTCTATAACTGTACGCTCCTTTCCTTTACATTAAGGAAGAAAATAAAGGTGATCTAATAGAGGAAACTGTTTTGTTATTTAGCCGGCAAAAAATAGATGAGGAAGGAAAGCAACTTTTAGACGGGTTCATTTGTAAAGCTGCTTTAGTAACAAATATAGATTAATGGACTTTCTTCCCCACTAGGCTCAACTAAGGGACTGAGACTCTGAGCTTTTCATAGTTCCTTTACTTCACAAGTTCTCCCCTTGTTTTATGTGGACTGTATTAGAGCCTTGCAACTATTGAAGTCAAAGAAAATTCTCATTAACTTTGATTGGGTAGTTGAAGCTGTTCATTAAAACCTAAAGGATTTTTAAAAATCTGATTAACTTTTTATTGCTACACTGGTTACTGTTCATCTTTTGTAGCAGCCTTTGGCATCTCTTCTTAATTTCCCCCTCCCAATACAATTTCAGCATTTAGTGGAAGGGAAATTATAGTCTTGGTTGCCTGAAAAACAAGAATATATGCTCAGCCTAAGAAGCATCAGGCAAAACATTACCTTTAGTTTCTACTTTGGTAATAGTGGAAATATTTGTACCTAATTTGAATTCTTGCATTTGTAAAGGATAAACGCAAAACATATTGCATTCAAAGGAGAGGAAGTACTGGAAAAAAATGGACTGTGTGATAGGACAGACACTCAACATATTAAATAACCTTCATATGCTTACTTAGATAATTCTACTGCAGATCTTTTTGCTGTAAAACTAATTGGCATCTCATTTATCCAGAATATGTTATTTACTATCTTAATTCTGTGTAGCATTCCAGGTTCTTTTTTGTTATTGTTCTGGAAATTTTATATCAGCAGATCAATTTTCCAATATCTATGACATGATTTTTGGAATCTGCTGAACCTCTAATTCTGTAGGTCTTAATTACCACAAACTAGTACAGTATATGTAGAATTTTCCATGCATACATTGATATGCTAACAACTTTGGAGTTTTAAACACACAGTGCAACACAAAAGTCCCCCATATAAGTTTGTCTCAGTTTTCATGTCAGTGAGCAACAATTTGCTCTGAGTAACTTTATTCTTTTAAAATATTTGATTCATTCATCTGTACTAAAATGATTGCTATTTAATATATATCATGTATGTTCACAATGGCAGAATTTAAATTCAAACTTTTGACCAGTTATTTACAACTTTTTCAGCATATTATTTTACACAATAATGCACTCAGAAGAAAAAAAATAATGAATTATATTTATATTAAAATGTGCAATCCAAGTATGCCTTATGAATCTCATCATATAATAAAAACTTATATTTATAAAAAAATGTAAAATATAAACAAGCCTGGTAGTAGTAAAGTATCAAAAAATTGAAAAACAAATAGAATAGAATGGAATGGAATGGAATGGAATAGAATAGAACAGAACAGAATAGAATAGAATAGAATAGAATAGAATAGAATAGAATAGAATAGAATAGAATAGAATTGGAAGGGACCTTGGAGGTCTTCTAGTCCAGCCCCCTGCTCAGGCAGGAAATCAGATACATAGTTGTCCAATATTTTGTTAAAAACTTCCAGTGTTGGAGCATTCACAACTTCTGGAGGCAAGTTGTTCCACTGGTTAATTGTTCTAACTGTCAGGAAATTTCTTCTTAGTTCTAGGTTGCTTCTCTCCTTGATTAATTTCATTCAATGTATTCATTACAGTCTCCATCTGCTCATGGAAATTGCACAAGCCCAAAAAACGGCTACACTCAACAAATCAATTATTCATTGTGAATTATTCACTAGACTCTACTGCAAATGGTGCCAAGGACTGTTTATTTGTTTAAAACTGAAGGGTTAAAAAAAAGAAAAAACCCAGACCAATATTCTTATTTATCTTTAATGTTATATATTTCATGCAAAAAATATAGGACTGTACTTAATTATGAATGCATGCTGTAGGAAGGAACTATGAAAGAAGAAAGAGAATAAAATTGAGAATATAGTCATGTTAAGTTCTACTGAGCAATAGTAAATAAGATTGTAATGAAATAATAATAAAGAAATCAGTATACTATCGGGCACAAAAAATAACCATTGTTTCACAGGATAAAACACCAACTAATTATCCTGGAAGTTGGGGGATAGAAACATTGTTTTTCAGTGAATTTCCCATTAAACTTCCCGGGAATGGATTTTCCCCCAGTGTTTCAAGATTCAGAGCAAACCAAGGCTCTGTTATCAGGACTGAGTTAATTTTGCTCACAGAGCCTATACTTTTCCTGATTCTAGAAATTAAATAATCTGAAGGAAGAACATTTATTGTTTCCAGTTATACATCTCAAGTTTCAAGGTTCCTAAAGTTTATGCAAATGGTCAATAAATAAAGTTTGCTTTCCAAATTATAGCTTTCTTGTCTGATCCTTAAGAAATGGGTAATCACTTGGTTAATCTCTTTGCTTGCTAGCTGAGGAATCATAGAGTTGTAGCATCATTGAGTCCAATTCCCTGCCCAGTCTATCCCACTACAGCATTACAGAATTTTATCAGTTAATTATAGCAGAGACAGTCATTATCCACACATTGTATACAATCTTCATTGTTATTGCAGAAGCCTTTTCCAATTATTAGCCCTGTCAGCAGATCATTTGGAGAAGATAAAATGAAGTAGGATGATAGCTTTGCTTTGAATTCCTTGAAGATACACATAGCCCTAATAACTAGAAAATATTTTCCTCCTACAAAAACTATTATCTTCCCCAAAGGGGGGGGAGAGCTTGGAAATTCTGTGTCCTTCAAGAACATCAACTGCAGTTCATGGGCAACTAAAACTTTTAGGCTCCTGGCCTATAACTATTTCAGTTACTAAATGCATTGTTTTATTGGGGATAATATAAACCTAAGCTTGATTTGACTAGCCTCCATTGTCCTAAATATCCAACAGTTTAAAGTAGGGTAGAAAATACATTTATCTGGACTAAATACACGCCAGATGCATACATGAGTTCAAATGGATAAATTAACAGGCCACAATGGAGAAAAAGCAGTCGGTGGAGCTGAAGCCGTTTGCATCATTTTTAGCTGCAGAGTAAGGAATACATTTGTGCAGTACTATAGATCTGGTGCCCAATGAGGAAAAAGTAAAGGTTTATATTTACTCTAATAGGTGTTGGATTCATGCCCAATGTACTTAGCTCCAGCTGCTGCATTTGTTAATCCTGCCAGAGAGACCAATCTCCTGGTATCTGCAAACACAAGATGTGGCCTAATCCAAGAGACAGAATTTGAAAACATGTGCTCTGAACTGAACAGAATTGGGAAATCTCTAGCAAAGTGATATGCAAAGTAAGGATAAAGCAGCAGTTTAAGGGCTAGACAATATAAGCAAACAAAGTGTGGAGTGGAAGTGTTCATTGCAAGATGATGGAAATGGCAGTTAAGACAAGTGTCTGATTCTTCTTATAACTTAATTACAAGTCACTAAGCTTCTGGAATTAACAATTTATTCTACCAGAATACAATATTGACATATGTCAGTGTTTTCAGGTATTTTATTTTCATTTCTTATGCAAGTTATGACTTTTAAATGAAGCATCATCAATTAGATTTACCCTTGAATGCAGAAAAGTGATCTTCTGATCATTTGGGTTCTATTCTTATAAAAGGTATAAATTAAACTAATTAAATGAAGGAATAATTTAAATTACCAAGGTTTGACCAGGCCTGAGAGATATTTGTCAATATCTGACAGTGAATACTTTTCTGTCAGCTGCCTCATGTTGGGCATCAAATAAATTCCCATCAGCTACCATCTATCAAAGTTAAACATTATTATTGTTGTATCCTAACTACAAAATACCATGAGAAAGCATATAATTAAAATAATACACAAAGTAGGGAATGTAGATAGTCTAAGTACCCTCTCAATATAAATATAAAAATACTGCAATGAAAATTTATTTCAGCTCTATAATTTACAAGGCCTATATAATGAAAGCAAATCAGAAAGATAAAGAACTTCTGCACTTTTAATAATAAGGCAGAAAAGGGAATGTCAGCAGTTATTAACTTGTCTTTCAAACTGCACCTGAAGAGAATTTCTAATAATACATATCTTTGTTTGTTTGTTTGTTTAATATGGTCATCTTACAACAGCAACTATGTTTTATCAAGAACCATGAGTCGGTAAAACTGGAGGTGAGATACTGGTTGCTTTACTTTAGTAACTTAGTAGGCTTTGTTTTCTTCTAACAGCATTTACAGAGTTGTTTCCCATCAAACCCCTGGTGAGCTTCCTGCACAAATTTATAGACACATGCTTTTACCCAGTGCTTTTTTTCTAAAAAAAAAAAAAAAAGGTACCGGAATTCACACACGTCATACAACTTGCCTTGCCTACCCTACAAGGTTCCATCCAAACAAGGTGCCGGAACTCCGTTCTGGGCGTTCTATGAGAAAAAAAGCCCTGCTTTTACCTATGACTAAAGCTACAGATCTATGTTATAAAAATCCAGACAACTACTAAATGTCACCTTTTTTTTGCAGTCAACACCTAATAGTCTTCCTACATGGACTATTTTTGTTGGCTGGTATAGTAAAAATATTATATTCTATGTATGAGAAAATGTATCTATGTAAGAAAATTATTCAGTGAATATCTATCTATGATGCTATTCTATGCTATGATTAAAGACATAGGAAAACTATGAAAAAATACACTAACATATATATTGTATAATGCTTAGGTGTGCCTCTTGGCAATCTGGTTCTATTTGTTCATTGGTGCTATTTACTCTCAAGAAGAAATTTGCTATTTAAAACACAGTAATTCTGTTTTGTTTTTTTGCTTACACATACTAAACCCAACAAAGCAAATCTTGTGAATGTTCTTGCCTTTAAAAAAAATGATTGGATTAATATTCCTCAGTTGGTAAAGAACCAGAAAGTTCAGTTCATTCAATTTATTCAGTCTTTGTTATATTTAATCTTTATTAATCTATTTAAGTCTCTCATGTGTATGTTTGCAGCCTGTTTAATTTGAAGATAGTAGATACAGAAGGAAGTGGTGTGTGCATTATGTTAGTCTCCCCAAAATGCATAGGTATTTTCTTTGAATACATCTCTGGCCTCCAAGTGTTGCCTCCAAGAAAACAATAGTTTCTCATTATTTTCTAAGTTCTAGAGTTAATAATATTAGAATTGTGTGGTATTAATACTGGGTTTGGATATTGTTATCACATTTATACAGTGAGAACCAATTTATTTATTTTTATTATTTATTAAACCACTTTATATAGATGCGCATCTCACACCCAGTGACTCTGAGCAGTATATCACAGAGCTAAAAACAGTTAATAAATACTTAAAAAAACAAACTAAAACAAAGAATAATAGATAAAGGGATGATAAAAATAATGGAGCCACCTTACTAGTTTACTCATCTGCTAGCAGCTAGCATCTCCAGGCCTTTGAAAGCTCAGAAGCAGTGAGACCATCCTCATTCAGGTGGGAGATGATTCCACAGCATGTGGGCTACAGCAGAAAAGACCCACTGCATAGGGCAGGCCAAATATAGCTCTCTAGGCAACAGAATCCATAACATGCTCTCCCTGCTGTATCTGATAGGATAGCCAGATGAAACTGGGGAGAGGCAGTAAATCTTATAACCTAGCTGGTAATTCTCCAACATAACATGGTCCCATTCCATAAAGGGTTTTAATAGTGGTCAGGTGAGGAAGACTTTCAAGTTTCTGTTATTTCAACTCTGTAATAAAAGTAGTATTAATATTCACAACTTCAATTCCCTAGTTTGGTCTACCTTGATGGGCTGAAAATACCTGACGTGCATTATACTTTTGTACTTCTTGGTGTTTTTGGGAGACAGTCATTGTAGATCTCTAACATTTAATGGATTATTATCATGATTGTTTTTACAGGAATTCCTAGAAGCAGTGTAGATATGTATGCATGTAATGTATCTGAAATTCACCAGCTAGATTCCTAGATTCCTAGAATCAGTGTGCTAACTTAGACTATGTAAGTTTACTTGGGGAAAAAAGTAGTTGATATTTTTTAAAAGTAGCTTTTTATCACTCACTATCTTTGACATCATTCGGTCATTAATTTCTTCATAAAGTGTTTTGAAAGTAATAAATAGGACATGATTGTTAGCATATGTTAAAGAATAATTGAAATTACAAGAAGGTAACAATATGTACTGTACTCCTTGCTCTCCCAGCAAAATAATAAATACCCGTTTTGATTTTGATAACTGTATTCCTGAGTGGGTTAATATTTTCCATTGCACTTATAACAATATTTTAGTGGTAGAATTTCAACATTATGTGATGAAAAACATGGGTTCTAGAGAACCCTAGGCAATAGAGCACTATTTCCATTTTAAAACATTTAAACTGAGAAGGTTCAAAATATAGAATTTTGTAACAGAAAGATGTGCAAAACAAATCAGTCACAAAAATATCATTTTTAAAAATTCTTGGATTGTTTATACAAATTCTGACTTTTCTTATTTCAGAATTTGAAACTCATTGCTTCTTTAGGGCTTGAGTAGTCCCTTGGAAGAAATGCCTTTACGGGACCATTTCCTAACTGGGCCACTTTCTATTGTTCTTTCTGTCTATTTCCTTGCCCTCTTTTTTTTTAAAGAAATCCATGAGATAATCTTAAAAGGAGTAATGATGCTTAACAACATGTATGTTTTCAATGTGGACAATTCAGGATACAATAAATTGTTAAAAGGAAAGTAAACTTTTGGCAAGTGCTCAGCAGTATGAGATTTGGATAACAGAGAAAATTCATGTTTGTGTGTTTAATGATACTGTGCACAAAATTCTGCTGATAGTATTTCAACATATTCCAGAGTTAAGTCCAGTTTTATCATTACCTGTGAAGGAGAAAATGCCAAAATTCTGCAAAACTTCACAAAAAGAATAATTATCAGAAATTAAAATAACTACTGAGAGAAGGTCCATTCAGTAAGTGATTAGTAACTGTTTATTTTTTATAAATTGTTTGAAAGGCTTTTACAACATCTAGTATCAAGATTCATCTTTTGACTCTACATTATTCATGATAGTCCCAAATACACGGATAGAAATAAAAAAGATAAACAAAGACGAAAGAACTTTCTGAACTAAGCTTGTAGTCAAGGCATGAATCCAAATCTCCTAAGACCCCAGGCCGCCTGTATCTACTCATCCAGTCTTTTGTTTTCTTTGTAAGAAACAGAATAGGGTAGCTCTATTTCTGTAGAAGCTGCAACTACAGTATCTTGGAAGCTGGAAATTAAATGGCTAAAAGAAATGATAACATCAAACCAGAACCATAAAATGGTCCATTGAAGTAACTCCTTCTGTGTAAGCTCTTTTTCCATCAGAAATTGATCAGAATGGTCTTAATCTGCACACTGCACATTCACTGCTCTTGTTTACAGTATGGCTGCAGTCAGGAAGTTGTAACTCATCAGGGAAAGGGAAGATGGTATATGTGCAATTCTTTTGAATGAAACTAAGGTGTTAGTTTTTAAATGGGATATCAGGAGAATCCCTGATATATTGATAATTATTGTCTAAAAACTGAAAGACAAGTATATTAATAGTTTAGGATTAAATTAGGAATGAAGCAGTGGATATAAACTTATGGCTAAGAGGGTTATGGTTATGGATAGGAATTGCTTGAAAGATATATACTATAGCTAAAAGCACACTAAAGCCTTAACTTGGCTATTTAGAGGATTACCAGATATCTGAACAGGCAAACAAGGACTCAGATATTTGAAAATGAGAACAAATGGGGGAAAGGAGGACAAATTGTTTAATATATAGTGAAAAAATGCAAAAATGCATATGAGACTATTTTTTTCAGCATCAGGAAGTCCTTTTTTTTCTTTTGGATCACAGGAATGGGCTAGAGCCCATTAGGAAGCATAGCCTTCAGTGTGTAATTGATTAAACTCTTGTCAATTTCAGGCAGCACTGCAAGCTGCGGAGAATACTATTTAAGGTCACAGAGCTGAGCTTGTGTTGTTAACACTTATTAGAAGAAAAAGACAAGTCAAGAGACAAGATGCTCAGTTAGCTACTCAAAAAGCTAGACAATGTTTGATGGCTATGCCTGACAGACAAATGGCATGGGACAAAATGGAGGATATTCTCCTTTTCCTGGATGTTTGGTATCCCTAACTAAATTATTCTTATATGGCCCACAAATAGCAATGAAATGTTATTCACCAAATCAAGAAAGGCTAGAACAGTTATTTCTTTTTTTGTATTAAGTGAGACCAAAATTAACTCTTTTCCTAAAGAACTAAATAATTATGGAACTGAAATCTACTTGATGTGTCAAATTCTGTGAAAGAAAAAAAAGACTTTTCAGCATTTTACTTTGAATTCTATATAGAATCCTTTGATTGGAAGCCTCCTACAGTTGGTTAGAAGATGGGCGTCTCTACAAATGTTTTAACCAGGTATCCGCCATCAAATACTAAAAACTACAGAAAAGAAGCATATAAAAACAACATTTTAATGTGTTCAGCATCATTGTTAAGAATACCACTTAAGCTAGGAGAGATATTACAGATTTTATATACTTGTATTGGTCTCAGTGATGGCCACATTGTGCATTTCATAGTCCTCTTTTCATCCTGGCTTGGTTTCACATTATGTTTTCTGGGAGAGAAAAGAAAAACATCAGGAAAGTTTGGTAAAAATTTGACAGATAGGTTACTAATTAGTGCAGATTACTGGGATTATATGAAAGCTATAATTTATAGGCCAAATATTGATTGTTGTCCTTAAATTGTAAATTGGTTTAGGACACACCAGTCTGAATTTCCTTTTAGTTATTAAAAGCTGCAAAATAGCATGTTCAGAAAGGCCTCTGAAAACATGTCTTGTGCATTGACTTGTGAATTCAGAAATAGACCTTCTTCTGCATCATTAACAGACTATGAAATGAATGTGTACATATATGGCTGGCTCTAGGCTAAGACCAAGTAAGCACCGTTCTAGAAGGTGCCAAATTTTAGGGGAAGAGGACAAATTAATAAGACTAGAAAGAAAGAAAGAAAGAAAGAAAGAAAGAAAGAAAGAAAGAAAGAAAGAAAGAAAGAAAGAAAGAAAGAAAGAAAGAAAGAAAGAAAGAAAGAAAAAGTGAGAGACAGTATCTTCAGTGAATCAACATATCAGATTGAGGGTTAAATATTATTTCACAGTACAAATCGAGTGAAAATATCAAAAGAAAAATTGTCCAGGGCTGAAAATCATAAGTGTAGAGCTCAAAACCTCAAAGAAAAAATAAATAAATAAGAGGACTCTTTGAAATTTCTAACACAATCAAAAGATGAGCCAAATCATAGAGGGACCCAGAATAGCACAATGCCTGGAGTGCTAAAATGGCTAGAATTGCCTGTATACATGCAGATATACATTCACATGTGTTATGTTTATTATCAAATTAAGCAATATGCAAAAAAGAAGTAAAGTAAAAGAAGTAAAAATAATAAACAAAAGATATTAAGACATGAAATAACAAAATAAAATGCATAACTTAAGGCATTTTCATCCACTGCAATTCTATACATTTCTGTACTTGCTTACCTACTTCATGTATTTCTTTTTTAAAATAAACTCAGACTTACCTCTTTCTGTTTTTAATCATCTCCATTCAACCACATGTTTCATCTGCCTTTTTTGTTCTTTCTTCATGTATTCAGTTTGCATTTATTCTTCATCTATTCTGTCTATATGACTCCAAAACAACCTCAACACAATTCTTTCATATCGGTAAATCACTTTTGTATTCAGTCAATGTTCATTCAGCACTTGACCCAGTGTTCTTGTTTACTACACAGAATTCTTTAGTACTATACTGCCATTGTGTCCAGGTTGTTTTTATATTTCTTCTGATAAACCCAACTCTACCTTTCTTATAACAAAATGGGCAGGAGACCATTGACAAAAGTTCATTCCTCACAACAGACTACCCAATGTCCTATACCCTTCTGCCAGCATATGAAGTTTTAATACTTCTTCATCCACTCTTATGTTAAAATATTTAATGGCAAAACCAAATAATAATTATACAATTACATTATTATCTTGATCTACTTTTACATCTTTCAATTGTTGTATCACTCTGTGTGTTTTGTGTGTGAATCCATATGTGTGCATTTCTCTCTCTGTTTTTGTAAAACTTGTACTGAAAGGTTTTTTTTAACAGAAGGGTGACATGAAACAGGTAAATAAATAATAAACAAAATTGTTAATTTACCTAGACAAAACTATAGAAGAAGGTTTCTATAGTGGATGCTGATAATTTTTTCCCTTAGAAAGGCACACAGCTTTGACAATATTAATATTTGACATGAATTAAATGCTACTTTTTTTAAAAAAAATGAAAGCATTCTAGAAGTTTTATAATATCCATCCAAAATATCTTGACTATATGGGGTCAGAAAAAGAATTTTTAAAAATTCTATTGGGATTCCTTATGTTGGACAGACTCAACTTTAAGCAACATGTCTATCTCTTATATCTCTTTAGCCTGTCAGGGTTTTGCTGTAGGCAATATAAATGTAGAGATATGTTTCTCAAAAGAAGAAAAAAGGAACAAAAAAACCCTTTAACTTATTGTTTTTCAATCCAGTGACATTTATCAGATTTCTTTTCTTCAACATGTTCAACTCTACATGCTCTTCTGTTTTCTCATAAGTCCCTCAGTGACATGAAAAACAGACAGAATGAGAAACAGTGAGACAGAATGAATCAGAACACAGAATATAGAATAACAAATTTATTCTATATAACAACAAATAACAAAAAGTTACCTTGGAGATCTTCTAGTTGTTTGAAACTGATCAAAGAGAGAAGCAACCTGGAATTAAGGAGAAACTTTCTAAAAGTGAGGACAATTAACCAGTGGAACAGCTTGCCTTCAGAAATTGTGGGCGCTCCATCACTGGAGGTTTTTAAAAAGAGACTAGACAGTCACTTGTCTGAAAGGGTACAGGTTCTCCTGCTTGAATGGGGGGCTGGACTAGAAGATCTCCAAGGTCCCTTCCAGATTCTATTCTGTTCTGTTCTGTTCTGTTCTGTTCTATTCTATTCCTGCTTAAACAGGAGACCTTATATCATTCCTGACAAATAGTTGTCCAGTCTCTTCTTGAAAACCTTTAGTGATGGTGCACCCGCAATTTCTGGAGCCAAGTCATTCCACTGATTAATTGTTCTCATTGTTATGAAATTTCTCCTTGGTTCTAGGCTGGATCTCTCTTTAATGACTTTCCACCTGTTATTTCTTGTCCTTCCCTCAGTGCTTTGGAGAATAAGTCTAACCCTCCCCCATTCTCTGTGACAGGCCCTCAAGTATTGGAAGACTGCTATCATATCACCCTTAGTCCTTCTCTTTGTTAGACTAGACATACATAGTCCTTTCAGCTGTTCATCATACAGTTTAGTGTCGTATCATCTTTGTTATTCTTTTCTGTATTCTTTCTGGGATCTCAGCATCTTTTTTGTATAATTTAGTGTAATTATAACTTTTGTATATTTTTTGTAATTAGCCAATAAGCCAAGTTATTCTGCAGGATGAATGAGTAAAGAAAAAAAACTTTTACAATTGAAATTCTAACTGTATTCTAGAGTGACAATCAAAAATATTCACACTCCACATGATGTAAGTTTTCGTGGTTTTTAATTGCTTAATTATCTTTTCCAGGATCTTCCCAGGTATTGACATCAGAATGATTGGTCTGTAGTTTCCTGGATCTGGTTTTTTTTTCAAAAAGGTAAAAAAAACAACAGATCAAATAAAATCATACCAATCATCCTGACATTAATATCTGGGAAAATCTTGGAAAAGATAATCAAACAACAGATCTGCAAACACCTAGAAACAAGCAAAATTATAACCAGAAGCCAACATAGGTTTGTCAAAAACAGATCATGCCAAATATTATTTCATTCGTTGACAAAGTGATTGAATTAGTGACCAGCGAAATGCAGTGGTATACATAGTATACCTGGGTTTCAGTAAGGCATTTGACAAAGTAGACCACAACCTATTTCTTGGTAAGCTAAAAAATGTGGGATCAGATGGATTTGTAACTGGCTGAAAAATCACACTTAATATGTGGTTCTCAATGGAACATTTACATGGAGGGGAGGAAGTAGTTGGGTACCCTAAGGCTCCATTTTAGGCCCAGTGCTCTTCAACATCTTCATAAATGATTTAGATGAGGGAATAAAAGGGGAACTCATCAAATTTGCAGATGATAGTAAATTGGCAGGAATAGCCAACGCTCCAGAAGATAGATTCAAGATCCAGATGGATTTCAACAGACTTGAACACTGGGTCCTATCTAACAAAATAAAATCCAATGTTGAAAAAGTAAGGTTTTACACTTAGGCAAGAAAAATCAAACATACAGGTATAGATTAGGTGAAACCTGGCACAATAGCAGCAAGTGAGGCAAGAATCTTGAAGTCCTAGTGGACAATCACTTAAACATGAGCCAGCAGTATGCAGCAGCCGCCAAAAAAGCCAGCATTCCTAGGTTGCATTAACAGAGGGATAGAGTCAAGATCAGATAAAGTATTAGTACCATTTTATAAAGCCTTAGTAAGACCACACTTAGAATATTGCATTAAGTATTGCTCACTATATTATAAAAAAGATGTTGAAACTCTCTGGAAAAAGAGCAGAAAAGAGCAACAAAGATGACTAGGGGGCCGGAGGCTAAAACATGAAGAATGGTTACAGGAATTGGGTTTGTCTAGTCTAGTGAAAAGAAGGACTACGGATGACATGATAGCAATGTTCCAATAGTTGAGGGGCTGTCAAATTTCAAAGGAACAGTTTGTTCTGAAAAAGATTTGAAAAAGTCATTGCTTCGGGTTAAGTCTCCAAATTGTATATCTAAACATATTTGAGATGGTGAATCAAATCATATGCCTTTGAATCAATAAGATTTGGAAATTTAATGAATAATATTGTGGAGGACTGAGTGGTGTGATTGGTTTGCTGATATAGGCATGATGAGTCACACGTTTCTCTAGTTTAGAAAGTCTTGCTGATTAGAAGAGTTGGGGAATGCTGCTATTTCTCACTTTCCAGTTGAAATTTGTTCAAGCACATTTATTTTTCTTAATTCTCAGTCTATTTGTTGGTTATAGTTTGGTTATAGTTTCCGTGTTCATTCTCTCTGCTTACCACTTTTTTTTCTACTTATTCCCTATTCCTTCCAAAAATTATGTATTTGTGTGTGTGTGTTGATGTGCCTTACAGAAATGAATGACTCTCCTTACTGGTATAAGTGGGTCTAATGTGACCTTTGCAAGGAGAGTTTTTTTAAAAAATCAAACATTATATTTGGTAAGCCATTAAAAATCAATTCATTGAAGCTTGGTTTTAGGATATATTAAAATGAAAACAACCATCTAAATTCAGATTTTTCCAAAGGTTAATTTTTGCCTTGCACAATTACATCAGCTGCTTCAGAAGCAGATTGTTCAAATTTGTGATGTGAGATGCAAGTTTTTCCTTACTGCTTTAAAAGTAGAGCTGTTGCATTGCAGGAGAATTATATTTTCTTTGCATCATATCATTATGGACTCCTGAAGTTGAAGGTACGTTGGGGTTCATTAGTTCAACAAGGGAAGTAAATGCTGTAGTATTCCTTCAAGAGAAGAAGAGACACCAAACCTAAAAAAAAAAAAAAGAATGTGTCCCTTTCCAAATGACTCCCATGTACAGGTAGTCCTCAACTTACAACAGTTTGTTTAGTGACCATTCAAAGTTACAGTGGCACAGAAAAATGTGACTTATGACTGTTTTTCATAGTTACTTTGCAGCAGCCCCATGAACTTGTGATCAACTGGTTCATATTTATGACAGCTGCAGTATCCCAAGGTCATGTGATCACCTTTTGTGACTTTCTCACAAGCAAAGTCTATGGGGCAGCCAGATTCATTTAACAACCATGTTATTAACTTAGTAACTGCAGTGATTCACTTAACAGCCAAGGCAAGAAAGGTAGTAAAATGGGACAAACCCACTTAACAAATGCTTCACTTAACAACAGAAATTTGGGCTCAGTTGTAGTCGTATATCAAGGACTCCTATAGAAAACCTTCTTGAAGTGTTTAATTAGAATCTGTTGACTTGCAGTTTCTACCAGTTTGTCTTAGTCCTGTGTCTTCAATAAGAGAGAGTACTCATCTTTTTTTTGTATTTATATTTAAAAGTGCTATTTTATCTGTCTTCTATAGCATAAATATATCCAGTCTCTTTAATTGTTCAACACAAAGTTTGATTTTGAGTCTCCTGGTCATTTTATAAGCCACTGAATGGTGCTGTTGTATTAACTCTCTTTAATGGCAGATGAACTCTCCAATAATAATTGCACTGGGGGGGGGAATCAAACTTATTTTAAAGTATGTTAAAATCCTTGTGTTTTTGAACATGGTGTTTGGAACAAAAAGTGTTCATTTTGTTCTATTTGTAAGTGTGCCGTAATGGTTAGTTCACTGGACTGTGACTCAAGAACCCAGGTACAGTTTCCTACTTAGCCGGGAAACTTCATTTGGCTGAAGGGTAGAGTGCTTTAAGGATAACTATGAAGGAAGATTACATAAATGTGCATGACATCAGGGAATTTATGTGGATCATCAGAATTTATTTCACTCAAAAGACATTCATTTAGATAAATGGTAATATAAAGAAGCTGATAAATGGTCTGCATTTCTCAACTAAAATGAAGTATGTTTGAAGACTCTTTCCTAAATTTGATTTGCAAGACTCTATTTCATATTTCCTATTTTTCTTAGGATCTTGATATATTTTGAAAACCTTGGCACCTGATCAAAACAGATTAACATTTTTCCTTTAGTGAAGCTGACCTAAAAGCCACTGATTTTCTGAAGCTCATCATGGACATTGTCAGCAGAAACAGACACAAATCTATCAAGTTATACAATTTGCTTTGAGAAATGAGGTTGAGAAATGAGGAAATCTGTGATGGAGTAATAGAAAAAGAGAAAACTATGATGGAGAGCATGGAAGTGAAAATGGAGTCAAAGTGAAAAATAATTTCTACTGCCCACACCTCTAAGCAGCACATTGCCCACACATCAGTCTAAATGTTTCTTTTCAGAGGAAATAAATATGTAGTGACAAGAAGGCACTGGGAGAAGATAACAGATGATGCATGGAAGTGTTATGCATGAACATAAACACAAATGTGATAGCAATCATTTTGTTTGCTGATTGTTTTTTTTCTATCCTTCTATCTCTTTAAATCTGTTTGCATGCCACTATAAAGTAGACTGATTAGAAAATTTCCAGCAATAGATCTAAACACCCTTCAGTTTGATTGCTATGCCTCCCATATTGATTTGCTATTGTGGTTAAGTTACCAAAATATTATTTCACAAACAGATAGATTATGGATCTTGCTTTCTGTGTAGGAGAGAGACCTTGCCCTCCATGCAGTCACTATGTCTAATGGTTTGCAATTACATATCTATTGCCATGGCTTCACTTTGCCCAGAGACTCTGAAGGATTAATGGCTAATTCTTACTCCCAGATGTGCATCCCTCTTAATGCCAAATTTATTCCTACATCTCTGTCCTGAAATAATCACTGGATAGCAGCTGTAGGAAGACACTACACTGGATTATCTCTCTTTTCCCAAGCAAGTAGTAGTATGAATCTTAAGCAGTATCTGGGATTATTTATTGTAAACATTTCATAAAACCAGAGGGAAAAATAATTACACAACTGTCTGAGATTTCTTCCCCCATTTCTCTCTTGTTCTACATGGATAACTATCCTTTAATTATTGAAACCATAACACAAGAAGCCCCATTAAATATGATAACAGTCCTATATTCCTGATGATGCTAATAAATGGGAGAAGCAGGCTTGGTAAACAATCATTTGGCTCTGATGGAGAAACAAACACACCCACAAAAAAGCAAACCTGTCCCGGAGATGCTGTCTTCTCTCAGCCTCCAGAGACAAAGCAACTGTATTCTACATGAGTGTTTTATTTCCTGCTCTTCATTTAATTGGAAGTTAATGTACAGCACTAATTAGATCATTAGAAATTAGGCTTTAAGGTAAAACAGAAAAAAAATTAATACCTTCCCAAATGAGTTTGATTGCCTTTTAGAGGTATTGCAGGGCAGTAGTTGTTGACTCCATTACATCAATCACAGGTCCTTTTTAAAAAGAATCATTTAAACATATAGTAATGTCAGCCCTTCAAGGTTGTCCAGATCAGAAACAGATTCCAGAAGAAGATTAGAACCATACTTTATTGAGATAAGCAACAGTATCAACTATTTGTAAATCTGCTTGTGTTTTCCTTCCTTCCCTCATATTCCTAGGGGTTTAGGATGAATCTCTTTCGAATACTTTGCTTTTTCCAAGTGTTAAAGGCATGCCTCTGCTCATTTTGCAACAATTTCTTAATTGCTTCTCCAAGATCATCTCAATGTCTATCTTCAAGTGAAGGTAAAAATAAAAAGGTGAAATAAAAAAGGTGAAAATAAAATTCATAGAAAAAATAAATAAAATAGGACAATTATACAAAAGAGAAAAAGGAAATGTACTGTTGCATACATAGAAATAAATTTATGTACATTGTAATCTTATGGATATCCAATCTTTCTATCACACCCAAAAACATTTTTATAGATGGAGATAATCATTTAGAAATTGTTGAGCTGATATAAATAAAAAACAAAAAGTAAAGACCATATGTGAATAAAGTCACAAAATATTTTTAAGACTCTTCCTATATTTTTTTGGCCAAAGATATTATAACTCGAAATAGCTCTGATCTAAAGAAAGATGTAGTTTGCTTTCCAGTGTTCTGCTGTAATAAATCAGCTAATAACGAAATTCAATTAATATTTTGTATGTCCTGAGGAAATTATTTTGTGTTGAACCATTTTATATGTCCCAAGGAAAATGGTCAATAGTTATCCATATTCATTATTAAAAACTTTTCTGTAATTTCCCCAATTTTCTCAAAAATATTTAATCAAAATGAGTAATTAAATGCTATTGCCACTAGAGATGGTAATATGAATCGGTTTGATTATAATCCCCCAACATAATTTAGAAAGATTTCAACATTAATAGAATTAAGTTTAGGATTTATATATTAATTTTACAGTCAGTTTTCAAACACATGCCAAAATAGATTTAAAAATAATTTTATATTATAAATATCCATGCTGAATCCAAAGTCCTCCCTCTGTACTTATAAAAACTTTATTCTAGATGGAACCTGGCAACATGATAAAGCATCAGTATCTATAGACCCCTCAAAGTTTTTTTTTAATTTAAAGTTAGACTAGAACCAGGAAGAACCAGTTTCAAATTCACCATAATCAAGGAAAAATGGATAGGAAAACTTATTGGAGAACTTTGAGTTAATGCTATTATTTAGGTCAGCTGGTAATTGTCTGTGCCACTGCATTCTATCAGCTCTAGCTTCCAGATTCTCTTTAAGGACATCCTAATGTAGAAAGCATTGACATAGTCCATTTAAAAGTTCTAAGCTCAGAGGATTATGCACTCTTTCTATTGGAAGTGCAACTCCCACCTAGAACTAAAGATGTAAAATCACCAAAACATGGCCCTAATACACAAAGCCTCTCAGTCTTGTTTGGTTGAGCTGAAGCCTGTTGTCCACCATCCAAAGTCCCCTGAGCCTCCAGAGGTCAATAAAGAATCTCTATAGCATAGTTGATTGGTGATACTCCATCTCACCCTATATCATTCAACAGTTCTTCTCTTCTATCAGCACCAACTGGAATTGACCACAAAGAAAACCCACAGTACTGTACCACCCAGTTACAATTTCCAGAGCTGACCAAAAGAATACCATGATCAGTGGTACTGAAAGTTATTAAGAGTTTAAGAAAAGACGTAAACAAAAATTATCCAGTACTGTAGGGTCCCGGAACATTCTCCTAAGGAGGGGGCAAACCACAATATCTTTAACAGATATCAGGAAAACCTCTTCTCTCAAAGAGGAATTAGCCACTATCCTCATTTCCCAGATTATTGGCCAGCCAGGAGGTGTTGGGTCTAATTCACAGGAATACATTTATGAGAGAATCCTGTCTACTTCCTCAGGACCAATAAGATGATACTTAGAGGGAATCTATCCCATTTCAGTCCCCATGCAGGACAAACATGAAGGTTTTAAGGGCTTTATTGAAAGTCCAAGCCCTAATGTGAATCCCCAAGACCCTCTTACACCCACTTACAAAGTCTTGGGAAGTCCAACAAAATTACCAAGTCCAAGGGCAAAGGCAAATGCAAGTCCACAGAGTCCACAGTCCAAGTCCAGTCTTCCAAGGCAAAGGTCCAAAATCCATGAGCAAGTCCAAAGTCCAAACCCAAGGTCTATCATAATCCAATCTGGAGTCAAGAAAACCAAGATCAGAAAAGTGAAACATGCACATAGCATTAGAATGGGCGATTGTTTCCAACAACCCCCAGTTCCACTCATCTGATTAAATAGATGCTCACTGGTGCAACTCATCAGGAGGGGTGAGGCTGCTGCCTCATGAATATCCTTCCTGACATCTATTATGCCTTAATCCTACATGTCCACGGATTAGGTGGAGGAAGCAATTTCTCTTCATTCCCACTGGCCAGCTGCAGCTATACACCTTCTCCACCTGTGTTTCCAGAGCCTCAGAGCTCTCTAGCTGCAGTGGTGCCTCTCTTTTTCCTTCTTCAGCCAGCAATTTGTCCAGTCATCCCTCCAGCAACCTCTTTGCTATGCCTGGCCTCTCCACTCCTGGCTCAGAGCCCTCATTGACTTACTGGCACTCCTCCATATTCCCCTCTTAATTTCTCAGAACCAGCTCTTCCTCAGAATCAAAGCTGCCTTCTGGAGAAGCCATCCCAGAATCTGAGCAACATCAGCCCATTTCACCCAGTCAGGTAGGGTAGGTATATTACAGATCCCATCAGTTAAACAATTCCAACTGGTGAGCTCTAAGAAGAAAACTTTCTCTGCCATTTCCCCTGGTCTATGAAATATTCTTCCCCCAGAGGTGAGACAGGGGTCCACACTTCTGTCCTCCCAAAAAGGAGTCTGCAGCTTTGCTAGCCCAGGGAAGCATGCAGCCATGGGGCTGGTTTGGCTCTTGAAAGTCCCATTGCCTTTTAACTAATTTCAATCTCTTGCCTCATCTTAAGTGGTTTTTTTTATAATTTCTATACTGTTTTACATTTTAACATTTTTTTCTACAATGCCCAAAGTTTCTCTTTGAGTGAGATGGACGGTACAGAAATCTGAAAACAAACAAACAAACAAATAAACAAACTGAACAGGACTGAGCCTTAGTCATCTCCATAACACCTGCTCCAATTCAACTTAGAGGGAACCTGAGTGACTTCATCTAACATATGCCCAGCATATTGCTCCCTGCAGGTAGACCTCAGAGTCTGCTGTAAACAAAGCAGCTAGACAGCTATCTGTGGATACAATAACAACAGAGAAATACTGACATTTTGCCATTCTTACCACCATGATACAGACCTCAGTCATCAACCTCATAAAGTGCTCTAAGCTTTTTTTTATCTTCAAACCAAATCAAGATGGGTTTGGGGATCTATGTGAGGAAGGAAGCTGCATGAGCATGATCCAATCCAACTCCCAACCTCCCCCTCTCTCATTATAGGCAGCTACAAAGTCTGAGTTATTTATTTATTTATTTATTTATTATTTTATTAAACTTATATGCCGCCCTTCTCCCAACAGGACTCAGGGCGGCTTACAGCATATTAAAACGATACAAACACTATCCCCAATAAAAACCAATTAAAAACAAATATTTACCGCTGTGTTACCATTAAAATTCTAATTAAAATTGTCCCTATTTAAAATTCTCCCTAGTTAGATCATATAACAGATCGTCTGGGACAATCCACCTCTGGAACTGAAGCAGGTCCTTTATATGCCTAGGGCAGACTGAATTGCTTTAGGGGACCAGACTACAAAACTTCAGAACTACCACAGAGTCAGCTGGCTATACAAGTGGAGCAATGAATATCTCCTTCAATTCTAGATCATTTTGTCACTGCTTCAATACAAAGACCATAGGCATATAATGTCTGTTATGGGCTGTGCCCTAGATAACACAGGAACTTTTATCTGTTTGTTTAATGATATCACCTATAGTTTAAAAAATAGGGTTGTTGTGCTGTATGGTTATTTTAAAAATCAGTAGCTAATGTCAAAGATATTTAAGGATATATATAGTTTTGAAGATATGAGTCTCAGGTATATTCATATTAAAAAAACTAAAACACAGATCACCGAGACTAAATAATTTATTTAAAAACTTAGCTTTTGTCAGCGCCTGCTGACATCATCAGAGTTCCAGCCAGGATTGAGAGTAACGCTTTTATAGTCTCTGTAATGCCAATTGTTTGGCTAACAAGCGTGTTACCGGTCTATTCAGCTCCCACCCTCTCCTGGTTAATTGCTCTGTTGTTGTTTCCGTCTTGCTCATTGACAGCTGTTTGAATTTCAGTACTCTGCTACTCTCCTCACGCCCCGCCTATGTGGGGGGTGCATTCTGCCACAGCGAGATGACTGCAGCAGTATATTTAATACTAACATCGTCTATAACAGTGGTGGTGAACCTATGGCACGGGTGCCAGAGGCGGCACTCAGAGCCCTCTCTGTGGGCACGCGCGCCATTGCCCCAGTCCTAGGCCTTCAGCTGGGTTTTATAAAACCTTTTTGCTTTAGGCCTCCGCCACTGTGTGCAAAAAAAAAAAGGCTCAATCAATCAATTTCAACTTTTCGCGGGGAAAAAAAGATCTTGCAAAGTTGGAATTGATTGATTGAACTTTTTAGTCCCACCCAGTCTGCCATTACCACTGCAGCCACGTCCACCTGATTGGCCACACCCACTCAATTGGCCATGCCCACCCAATGGGCCACACCCACCCAATGGGCCACACCCACCCGGCACTCGACGATGCATAAGTGGGTTTTGGGTTGCAGTTTGGGCACTCGGTCTCTAAAGGTTCGCCATCACTGCTCTATAACCTAACATTATCAAGAACATCCTCTGTAGCGCAACATTCCTGTGATGCAAGAATGCTGGAAAGAAAGCTAACTGTGTCTTATAGGTAAGGCTTTCTTGTCTTAAACATGCATTGTGTTATAATCCATAATAGTGTATGTTAATAGTAAAGACAAGGCTATGGAATGGAAGTCACTATCCTTTTGAAATCCCAGTTGCTGTGTTCTGTTGTTGGTTTTCTCTGCCATTTTGCCATCTTTGTTTTACTGTTGATTTCCTACTTGAAAGTTTCAGAAATATAAGGCTACAAGTCTAAATTAGAACCAAGCTGCATTCTATCAGATGCTCTGAGTAAATCTCCTGATGATCATCTTCTGCCAAGGTCTGAGCAGTGAAGGTTCAAGTGCCAAGCTGGGTAATCAATCTGAAGGGCTTTTAGCAAAATGTCTTGCTTGTCATTTGACAACATGTCTCTGTTAAAGAGACTTTGTCTTCCTGTAATCAATAAATCAATTGCTTTTTTGAAGTTTACTTGGGATCTCTATATGTTATGTGCTTTTTTCTAGTAAGCATGCAATTGGTAAAATAAATCAAATACTTCTTCTGGCATGCTTACTGGAGTGGATTATGAGTGTACTAAGAAAGTGAAATACATGGTCCAAGTTTGCATTTTGCTAGGCCAAAATGGCTAAATATATTTCTGATATAATTAGCAAACCATGATCAGAATCTTTGGAAGTTTGAGCTGCAAGAATCTGTCCAAGTTCACAATTCTTAAAAATATGCTTTCAGCTACCTGAATCTTTAGAAAGTCTCATTATATAACAGTTTTATTATTTTTAATAGCACTAGGGATATAAATCCTTCTAAAATTCCTGTCTATTCTTGTATTAATATTGTAGTAGGTCAGGCTTTTGATTTTTTTTTAAAAAAATCAATTTCCCACAAACACTTCATCATTCTGTAAATCATTCTAATTTAAGAACATCTAAATTTTCCTGATCCATTTTCTAATTAATGTAGATTACAATAATATAAGCTCTTTTTAAAATAATAACTACTTTTTCATGAAGTTTTTGGAAGTATACATTTTTACTTCTTAATGCAGACTTTTGTTTATAGAGGTATTAACCCTAGCAGTTGATTATTCTATTTACATTATTGCTGTTAAGTTAGTTGGAAGCAGAAGGTTCAAATGTGCTACCACTGAAATTCATGGTGGAATTCCTTTATCTCTCTAAATAGAATGTTCTATCATGATATTTGTAATGAGCTAAATTCATAAATTTCTTATGACATTCCAATGTTTTCCTGTAGCTTTTCTTTTTAGTTTTACTATCTGCTTGGTCAAGCTGGCCCAAAACATTCCAGAGTTTTTACTATTACTTGTTTCTATATGAGCAACCTGATTTGATGTAAAGGTTAAACATACTCATTAAGTCGAAGTGAATAAAGCAGAAGTGTCTAAAGGAGAACAAACCACTGCTCTTGAAATTTTGCCCTACAGTGATGTTATATTAGTAGCTTGCTAGTAAAGAGAAAGGGAGGAGAGAGAAATAGAGCCATTGGTTAATTTAAATGAATTCTGCTGAAAAAGAAAAATCCAGCCCAGAAAAGATCACAAAAGCCAGTGTAGAAATATGAAAAGATGAAAGTGATTGAGAAAACCAATGTGTATAAAGCAGTATCTTCAAGGATGATAGGAAATCTCTATTTCGTTTTAGAAAATAGCATAAAAGCTCTGTGCTATAACTTCTGGTGATCTCTGTGCACTCTGGATTTAATAATGACTGCAGTGTGACTTAATCATCCTGTTTTCTTGGATACCCTACTTCACAAATATATATTCTCTAATATTGCCAAGGGCACAAGAAAAATCTCCAGCCAATCAGTACTCTGTCTGAAATGGAATAGCCTGATTTAATTTAAAGCAGTTTCCTGTACTTACTTCTGCACTGCTTAAACACATTCCCTTTAATTTAAAAAAAAAACACACATTTTTTCTCATTATAATGAGCCACTGTGAGCTGTGGCCTCAAGACCTAGAACCTTTTGACTCCCCCCCCCAGGATTGTTTACTCAATTCACCGATTGAAATGGCTGTTCCAACAAGTATTAAAAGGGTCCCCAAAGAAGTTAGTAATGTCTTTCCAAAAATAAAGCAAAACAGTACAAAATAAACACACAAAAAATCCATGCTGATGTTTTCCTAAAGTGATGATAGCTATAATTCAATATGCAGTTAGAACAATGATGATAATCTTAGAAGGTGCCATTTCCTCTCAAATTAAACTCAATCAGGCAGAAGAATGGAGAATGCTTAATAATGGCAGATCATCACATGGGTGACTGATGCTAACCCAGAGCAATGCAGCACCAAATCTCCCATGAATACACATGGAGGAACAGCTGCCAAATAGGAATCAGTCTCCTAGATGTACTTATTCATTTGGGACATGACAATAGTGTAGCTTATGACTATGATTGTATAACTATGATTGTAGCATTCATAGGCCTTCCCCATCTTCTCTTCACCTAATAATGACATTTAAGTCCTATCTCCTAAATTGCTTTGTTCTTCTCCTTTCTTCAGATTTAAATCTTACACTTATAACCAGCTGATGTGCTTGAAGAGTTTCTCCTACTATGACAGTTCCAGCTATTTTGACATATGGTGGCTGACATTCCTATCCTTTACTTTTCACTTAAAAGTTCCCATCATGAGAAATAACATCTGAACATGGCAGGAAGGGGACAGAGACATGAAATGGGTGCAAAATGTGCTACTTGGTCATATTATTTACCTTCTTCCCACATATTTCTTTCTGTGAGAAGTCTTGCTATGCCTTTCCATGCCTTTTCTATCCCTTTCATTATCTAGGTATATTCCTCTAAATCTACACAGAGCTAACATACAATAATATAAATCACTGGCTAATTTTCAATGCAGCTGACCTAAAAACTGTAATAAGTTGCTGTGAACTGAAATGAAATAAAATGAGAGTGGCTGCCATTTAAAATGGGTGGCTGCATATCATAATTCTATTACTGTATGGAAAAGATTCCTTGGAAACTACATTTAAGGGTGAACATCCATCCTGCCCTGTTATTTTCCACTTTTCTTCAGTCATGCAGAGTCACATTTATGGGCTTGGAAACAAAAATACACACAAGAACCTTAAAATTCTCTGGAATAGAATTATCTACATTTTCTTCTATCTTTAAAATGATATTGTTGGGGGAAAAAAGAGGAATCAAAACAAGCAAAGACTTGTTACATTGCCCATCCCCACTGCCCTTCCATCTGATATACATGCAGACATAAAGGCTATCACATGGATGCTCATTACATTCCACTAATATGGTGAGGCATGGAACATGGCTAACTATGCCAGCAGGCATATTGACACTGCTTAGAAAGTTATCAGGGACTAACCATGCTGGACATGTTTCAGATTTTTTTATGCAGTGGGAAACGAGGTCATTCAGTGGCCATTCAATTGATAGTAGGTTTGTACATACTGTATAGTATACTTGCCAGAAAAAACAAGGAAGTTGCTGAAACCAATCAGTGCTTGCTTTGAGAACCTGGTCAATAAAATCCCTGGACTGATGAAGGAGATATTTCCCCACCTCTGTGTTGTCCTTAAATGACTATTAATTAAGTCAAGAAAATAGTAGCACTTCAAAATAGTGTATGGTGAAAGCACTGATTTGATGCACAATTTTTTTTTTCATGCTACCAGGTTAACATGGGGGAGTAACAACAAAGAGGGATACCAGCCAAGGCAATAGCAATTTTGTTTGTTGTTTTTTTTGTTTTGTTTTTTTAAGCAATTATGAGCAGGAAGGAAAATTGGGCAGCATTCAAAACAGGAAAGTTACTTATTGCCCAATATAATTTTGCCCAGGATCCATCAAACCCAGCAGCATCATTTGTTAAAATAACAATTGCTATCATGCTGTCTTGCAGAAGTGAGCTCATAATTTTTGGTAGTGTGAATGATTGATTGGAAGTAGTGTTTAAAGCCAGAGAGGGAAGGTTTTACAGACTTGAATGATTATAGTCCTGTCCAAGCAATCAGTATCTGAGGTAATCACTATGTGAATGAAGCTTATGAAGTTTATAAAGTATATGAATCTGATCTGCCTATTAAAGGGTACAGTGGCCAGATCCCATTCCAAATATATCAAATGCTGTCATTCCAAATTATATCATTGTTCCTATTCTGGAGAAAAATAAACATATAAGCTATATCTTGTTCCACTCAGTAGAAATATTGGGTGGCAATTATATTCTGGAGAGTCCAATTTCAATCCATCGGATTTAGCTTGTTACATTTTAATGTGACAATACACATTCAAACTGTTGACAGAAATGCCAGAAAAAGTAATTTATCTATCTTTCTATAATCTGCTATTCTTGAGATATGTAAATAGTAATCTTGTGAAGATTAATCTCAGCTCAGTTAGGAAGCTTTCTGTGATTTTATTGTTTTCTTAGTATTTATCCCTTGTGTTTGCAAAATATGCTTGTTTTTGAAGCGTGTTCACCATTCTAGACCTTACAGCAAAGCTATCAGTGCATGATATGACAAAGGGTTTTGTTTATCAACCAGTTTGTTGCCAAGCCTGACACTGATTAGGGCTGAGAGAGTTGAAACTGACCCAAAATGACTCAGCAACCTTTGTGCTTAAGAGAGAACTAGAACCTGATCTTCCCACTTCTAATCTTAACCACTATACCATGCTGGTTCTTTGGAAGTTTCCTGTGTGACCTTTCTGTGTGCCACCTATTTATCTCATGTTAATCCTAGTGTTGGTATAAGGATAACAATTGAACAAGAAGTAAGCAACTTTTTACTAATGGACATCAACATGTTCATTGATGCATCCTTTGGTACATATAAGTCTCCTTGCCCCAGCTAGTTTTTAAGCATAAACATTCTATTATTAATTAAAAATAAACACAAAGTGGGAAGAATGTAAACTGAAAATCAAAATATCACTCTTCAGAATCCATTTAACCTGGAATGTTTTGTTGAGAAGATAATAAACAAACAAATAAATATGAAATAGCTTCTTCTCTTGTTTGACAGCTTGCATGGGTTTTGGTTTTAGTCAAAATGAGTCAATCTGAAACTTCCCATCCTTTTATATAATCAACCGACAAGACTAAAGTTTTGCATTCAATGAAGTATGAGGGAGGAGGTGAAGGTGAAGAAATAAGGTTATGATTGAAATCAAGCATGGAACTGACAAACTGTAGATGGATTTTGCCTCCTTTTGCTGGAATCTTGTAACTCTTCCAGAATCTTGAAGCTTGATCTGTATTGACTATTTGGATCAGTTGGCTGAACAAATTATCTGTGCAACCAGATTTTGATATGAAAGGGGGCAGCTGCAATGGTCTTGGCCTTTGGGAATACAGCATTGAAGTCAAACATATGTGCTACAAAAAAATGGCATTTGTACAGGTGAAAAAAATAACAAGAAATCACAGCTATGCAGTGGTAAAAAAGCAAATGAGACACTAAAACACTTGTTTCTAAACTCTGTTGGAGATTGGGAACTCAAGGGAATGTGAATTATTGAAAAGACAGAAGAAAAATTCTTGGCCATGTCAGCCTAAATATTTACAGTGAGTTACCAGATACGCTCAGGAGCATAGTTCAGACTGTAAACTATCTTCTAATATATATACACTAAGGAGTCTTTAAACAATGAACAAAAATGTATTCTGGTGAATTGTCAGTTACTCTACAAACAATAATCACTTCTAATTAACACAGTTTACATTGACCCACATAAATTACACAAAATCAAAATATTCGAGTAATTTCTAAGGGGAATAACAAAAAATAAATGTACACCATTTGCTAATGGGGAACGTTAGCTATTTGATTTGAAATGCAGAGAGAGAGAGACAGAGAGAGAGAGAGCACAAAATCCAAAATCAGCAAGAGAAAAATGGGAGGCTTCACTTGTGTTCAAACAGGATTGGTTAGGATTTAATTTGGATACTGAAATTATCACTAAAGACAGAGGAGAATGTTCAAAAGATTACTTGTCACAAATGTCCCAATGAATTAGTCTAATAAGTTGTAGGAAAAGAGAAATTGCTTGAAAATAATAAAACGAGCTCAAAGACAATGATCCCAGTATGGAATAATTTGGCAATATTTTTCCTTCTCAAATGAAGGTGAATATACGTGTCCCAGGATAATGTTGCAGGACCCAATCTATGTCATTCACCAGGACCAGAAGTTTTGTATTCTGAGCTTTCAGACTCATGTCAGAGCCGATCTTCAGGGAAGTAGAGAAAAGTTCCCTGAATATGGGCTCCAGCATAAGTCCAAAAGCTCAGAATACAAAACTTCTGGTCCCAGTGACCAACCCAGATTGGATCCTGCATCTTTACTTCTGTCTCTTAGCTAGAACCTCATTATACAATTGATCTTTACACAATGATCCTTAGAAATTCCCCTTAAATTCTATACTACAGCCCTGTTTACTTCTTCAAGTGAGAGACATAGAAACTGCTTTTTATGGGCAGGGGGGAGGAAGTTATGGCTACATCACAAAATAAAGAAGGAATCTCCCTCTCATCTATAGGAATTTTTCTATGCCATCAAGACCACTATGAAAGTACTGATCTGGAGATTATATATTTATAGTCTTCCTGAGATATTCTGGAAAGATTAGGGTGACAGGACCTTCGCTCCTTAAAATTTTCACTGCTGCTCATGTAGGCATGTGGGTTTGCACAAATAGAACAGGTGAGTGAATGTCCAGTCGAGTTGCTGATCTTGAAAGTCTTTAGTTGTAAAACTAACAGCAGAAGAAACAAAGCTGCAGAACATACCATCAAAATAAAGAAGCATTCTAGCAAAATAATGATATAATACTGATAAAGGCAAAATAGAATTATTATGGTGGTTACACAGTCAACCATATGGTTATATTGGATTTGGTATTTATCTATCTATGGAGTCCTTCCCAAGGACCTGGCACAGGCAGATGCTGTTGTTTGATGCTGTTAAAGGTATTGTTGCAAGATGTAAGTTGTTCCAAATAAAGCTGTCTTTTGCAATTTACTGATAATGATTTTGTCAATGCCAATGGTGTTCAAACAGTGCTCCAGATTGTTTGGGATTGCGCCCAAGACATCCATTACTATTGGTACTATCTTTGTGTTCTACTTCTATTTGCAGGTCTTTGTATTTTGTGATTTTTCTCCAGTTCTTTCTCTTCTATTTTGCAGTCTCCAGGTATTGGAATCTGAATATCCTACTATTCAGACTTTTTTTTTTGCTGTAATACTAACTAACTCAGTGATAACAAAGGGCACCTGGTCTCTGACCCTGTAAACTGATTAGTGAATCATGGCATAATGGCAAGTCATAAATTTGGCTAATAAAAACACATACTACAGCAAAATTAGAAATTTATTCATGATTCATAAAGATGAAGGATTAATTCTGTTTACAATCTTCCAAAGTATCAGAATGTAGGTGATGAAATTTGCATTTAAAAATACATTTAAAATAAGCACATTCCTCTCCTTTTCTTATGAGAAAAATGAAAATATTAGAAATAGAACGAACAAAGTAGTCCTTGACTTACAACTGCAATTGAGTTTAAAATTTCTGTTGCTACGCAAGACAATTGTTAAGTGAGTTTTGCCCCATTTTGCCCCATTCGTGCCACAGTTGTTAAGTAAATCCCTGCAGTTGTTAAGTTAGTAACATAGTTGCTAAGTGAATCTAGCTTCCCTATTGACTTTGCTCATCAGAGGATCACAAAAGATAATCACATGACCCCGGGACACTGCAACCATCATAAATGCCAGTTGCTAAGCATCCGAAGTTTGATCGCATGACCATGGGTCATGCGGAAAAACGGTCATAAGTCACTTTTTCAGTTCCATTGCAACTTTGAATGGTCACTAAAGAAATATTTGTAAGTCAAGGACTACCTGTATTAGAAGAAGTATATGCAGAAACGCATGCCATTTCTAAAACAAAGTTTTTGAAAACATATAACTGACAAACTAAGGAAAATCAATATTTATTCATCCTATGAATGTATGTTCTAATTATGTAGTTGTTAGTATTTTCAAGTACAATAATCACTGTGATTAAGCAAGACGTGGTTATATGTCTGAACCATAGGGAGAAGGGCCAGTAAGGGAATACATTTATTACACCCAGGCATGTAGTAACCCTATTCTTTTAACTACGCAAGACCAAGGAGAATTTTTTTCTTAGTGTTTTTTTTTTTTCACTTCTCTGCTGCTCAGACAATTCAAGGTTTATAGTAGCTAAATATGTGCATTTGTACAATAATGGACTTAAATTGCATTAGATTGACAAGATGCCAGCAAATTTATTAGTGGCAAAAGTACAGAGAGCCTGCCAAAGACTCAGAATCTATTATAAAAAATAAAGGAAAAGAAAAAGAGGGAGGGAAAAAGAAAATAGAGACATTGATTCCTCAAATTGCCTAGTTGTTTTGACAGTAACCACTCGAAATAAAAGGAAAAGGAAATTCATATAGAAGCTGTTCTCTGAGCTTATGGAATGGGTATCTCCATATTCTTCTTCTTTGGCCAGCTGAAAAGGCACCATGTGGCTAAAATTGGAAAAAAAAAGAAGATGATTTGGATGTGCAAGCCAGATAAGGTGCTTCTACGTATGATGTAGTATATCTTAATTTCTCCTAGGTTGGAAAAGAGATAAAGCGACCCTGGTCAATACTGACCTCTGCTGCATCAGAAATTTTGTAATCTCAGAAGACAACATAAGGAGCAACTATTCTTCTATAAATCTAATAATGGAGCAATACAAATACTAATATCCTGTATCATGGATTCTAGCACTGCTCATATTGTGCTTATAGCTTAAGATAGAAAGATCTCAAATTGTGTTTGGCAGCTGAGGAAGAGATACTTGTGATTGTGGCAATTAAAGGCAGATTTTAAAGTGCTAATGATATTTAGTTCATTAAATATGGAAATTAAATAGGAAAAGGCAAGTATGGGTTTGAAATGCTCGAATGAAAAATCTCTGACAGAGTGCTGGATTGGGATGTGCAGTGGCAGAAAGCAAGAAGGAATGGCTAGCAGACAATTCAAATGAGCATTTTTAGCGATTCAAATTCTTTGATTCAAATGTGGAATAGACAGTGCCTTTCCTCTCAGATTTTAAGTTATCATATTTACTGGGGGATTAAAGCCATTGCATTATGTGGAGGAATATAGGAAGAATGCTGCAATCTACATTGTTTTCTTATAATTCTTAATATTTTAATTTAAT
>NW_015388234.1:0-14252 GCF_001527695.2 Protobothrops mucrosquamatus | reverse complement strand
TTCCTGATGTTGTTGTTATTTGGCACTGTTACATTGATCACCACTGCTGTCTTCTGGTTCTTGTATATTATCATGATGTCTGGTTGATTGGCCAATACTTGCCTGTTCACCTGGATATGGAAGTCCCATAGAATTTTAGCCCTGTTATTCTTCATGATTTTCTGTGCAATGTCCTATCTAGACTTAGGAGGGTCTATCCCATACACTGTGCAGATGTTCTTGTAAAAAATGACAGCTACTTGGTTGTACCATTCAATATGTAGGTGTTGTTCTGGCCTCCATCCTGCATCCAGCCACTATGTGTGGACTGTCTCTGAGGCCCCTTTGAACAGTCTGCAGCTTGGGTACTATCTAATGTGGTAGACTTCTGTTTATATGGATCTGGTGCTTAGTGCCTATTTTTGGGCTGCTTTGATCAGTGACACAATGCTGTATTTTAGTCCAGCTCTTTCTAACCATTGATATATCATGTTTATTATACTTTATAAACTAGCAGATATATAACAGAGATTTGTAGGAGGAGGAGTATTGTGGATGGGGAAATACTAGTAAATACTTTGATAGTGGAAGGATACCAAGTCTGCACAGTTCAAAACATCCCTTATGTTGATTTTTTGAATATGGCAAGATCAGTTGAGTTTCTATGTTATGACACTACTCATAGTACATTGGTAAAATGTAAATAATGTAAATGTAAATAAGAGACAGGTATTTTTCTCTCAGTTGGCATATATCCAAATTCCAGTGGTTTCACATAAACACTTTCACTTATTCCTATTTTTATAGGTTATCCTAATAATAAATGGGAGTGGTGGTGATACAGAGATATCATGTACATTAAAATAGTCTCTTTAGTGAACTGAATGGTTGCCTTTTCTCAAGCCAAAACTTGGTTTGCATTTTGAGAAGCTAAGTGATGGAATGAACAAATGTATATCTAAAAAAACTATGGCGACAGAATCATTTTAAAGAGGATGGAATGATAGTAATGGTAAGAATGAACCCTTAGGGAGCTATAGCCCAGAATTAATCACTGCAGACAAATTATTCAACCTGTTTAATGCTTTATGGAAAAGGATCCAAGGCTGCTTAAGTAAATGGAAAGGTTCAATGGATGTCAGTGGCCTTGAATAATTAGGGAATGATTTATGGGCATATTTGGATTCTGTTCATCTACTTTTGTAGGGGATCATCTTATACCCTCTATCAATAAATGAATTGTTTCCTGATCTAGGTGGGTATATTGGACTACTGTTGTGTCAACCAGCTGGGCTTTCCATAATTATATGGTACTCTTTTTTTAGTTTTCTTGAATGATTTCAAACGTGCCAAAAGCATTCAGGGTGATTTTGTGAGTGCTTCTTTCAACTATATTTGCAATAATCTGGAGAGAAGAAAGGAAATCCCCACACTTCATTTTATGGAACATTTCTTGTCAACAAAAGCGATTTCAAAACATTACTACCAGTGAAGATAGGGGAAATGAATACTGCTGAAGTCGATGTTTGTGCCTGAATAAAAGAATGAATGTTTGCAAATTTTATTTTGAAGTGCTGGTCAAGCTCTCATAATAATAATAATGCTTCTCCATCAAGGAAAATGGAAACTCAGCAGGTATAACTCATGTATTATATATCCATTTCTGACGATGAATCATTTAAAAGTTTCTGATGTTGTTATAATGGTATGCTTTTAGTCCCTTTAGGTGGCAGCAATCAAATGTCCACATTACAGCTGCTTGTATTACTCTTTAAAAAAAAAAAAGCCCTGTCAGTTTAAAATCTTAATAACAGGGAAACATAGTCACTTTGATTACTAACAGTTTAAAGCAACCTGTATTTTAAATGCTACACAATTTAAAGGAGTTCTTATAATCTAATCTTGACTGAAACCCTGCATCTTGACCTATTGATCAAATTGTTCTGCATTACAATAACATCAGACTTGAAAGCACGTGATTTTTAATGTTGGCTGCATATTCAGTCCTCATGACTGAAATAATAGTAATTATTAACTAAGAAAAGCTCCCAGAATATTGCTGTGTTCATAGTTACAGTGCTGCATGGTTTTCACACATGGCTTGCCTCAACTAATTTCAATAACTGGCTTCACAAAATGTATTTAAACAAAAGATGCACAATATATCTTGGTGCAATATTTATCTATCTGAGAAAGCTTAATGTACAGATAGTCTTTGTGTCCTCTGGATGTAGCTAGAGACAAGGCTGCTGCAATATAATTAAAGCAAAAGACACATTGTTGGAGAAAACTGCACTGCAGTAGAGAATTGAGTTCATAGCCTATTATCCTGATTGGAGGCTATTTTTTCAACCCTAAGCGTATGTGCTTCATATGTCAAGGAAAGCAAAACTGGGGATAGCAAAACTGGGGATAGTTCATAAAGCTGCTTTAGGAACATGTTTACCAGGGGAGGTCTTTAGCAGATTCTTATCTAAATGTTTAGATCAGTGCCATGGAAAATGTACAGTATAATGGGTAAACTGAATAGTTCTGAATATACACACAGAATCATTTTAAATTTTTAATCCTGAATGAAGTGAATGATGGTAATCAGGCACAGATGATAATATGTACCAAATTATCTCAGTTTCTTCATTACTGACTTCCAATTAATATGATGCACGCCACTATTTTCCAGAAATTGGTAAAACTGATGTCTGAAAATATTAGTAGAAATGCACACTTAGCACATTTTTCTTGCAACATTTTAATTTTCTGTCTAGAGTTGAAAATTCATTACTGAATGAGGGGAAATCTCTTTCCGTTGGCAGCTTTTAGACAAGATGTTTTCAAGAATTTGGAAACTCGTTCACTCTGTATACCCATAAACACCTCAGTCTCTTCTTGCTAGTCTTCACCTTAGTGTTTTTCCTTGAGCAAGCTTTATCAGTGTGGTTACCCCTGAGTGACCTCCTGGATTGGTATTGAGAAGCTTTCGCCCATACTCACAGCAGGACCTAAATGAAATAGAATGAGGCTCCAATTACTGATTTAATGAGGATGAAAACCCCGATTCCCATCTCTAGCTGTGCTCCCAGCTGTAGAAATTTATCTGACTGTTACTATTGGACTGACATTTCAATCTCTTTGTACATATGCTACTGGCTTTGTGTTTGGTACATAATATTTTGCTGACTCTGTGTGAAGAAAGCAAAGTTGCTTATATTCCTTCTTCTCATAAAAGTCCTTTGGTTTCCTATTAGGGTTTTATTTGGTTTGATTTTCCAGGTAATAACATCTTTGGTGAGTGATCGATCTAAACCTAAAGAATTCCTTTTCTATATTTCTGTCCTAGTTGTACCATTAGCTTAAAAGTTCAAAGGAGTAATGTTCATAGGTATGTATAACCTCTGGGTTTAGTCTCCAGAGGTATTAGACAGTCAGTGTTTTTTATTAAATTATTATCTGAAATTTAAGTATTTTTTTCTTATTACTAAAAGAAACAGAAATGTTAGGAAAAAGTACATAGTTTAACATGGTATCATGGTAACATAATCATATCAATGCCTACTCAAGGCTATTATATAAATTGTTTTTTTTAAGTTGGCCTGATTTACACTGTAATATCTAGGAAGGAAATGTGAACTTTTCTAATGTCTCAGGTTTTATCTAAACTTATGAACATATATTCTTTTCTGGTTTAATTTTTATATTGTAAAATACCCTTTTGTCAAACTTATTATTAACTAGCCGTACACAGCCACACATTGCTGTGGCTCAGTCTGGTTAAATGGAAAAGAAAGAAAAGAAAAAGCTTTTATGTCCAACAGATGGCGCTGTTTTTCAAAAAAAGCATGTTTTTACCTGTCACATATGTGACATCTATATAATAGTAGGTATATAAAAACACGTGCATATTTGAATGCAACGTTGTGTCAAAATTTCAAAGCAATCGGTGAAGAACTTTCAGAGATTTAAGATTTTGAACAAACAAACATTTACATTTTTATTTATATAGATTGCTGAATGGATTATTGTGGATCAAAAATTACACTGGTAAAAGTGGTTTTCCTTAAACATGCAATGTCAGCACAATATCTTTCTTTTTACAATCTATTGTTATTCTCTATACTGACAGGTTATCAAAAATATGCACAATTATATATAGCTTTAATATCCCATATTTTACTGACCTTTCCTTTTTTATTGATTGAATGTCACCAGATGCCAAGCAAAGGGATAGAAGGAACATAGCCTGATTTCTGTCAAGCTAACAGTTGATGTTCTCTTCTCAGAATGCTGGTCTGTGTTATATTTGGTCTGTGTTTTTTTCTTTAGAATCTTGTATATTCAATTGAGCAATATTTTCCTCCAAGCCAAGTTGGTCAAATGTTGTTTACTCTGTCACAGTTTGTCAAAAAAAAAAAAAAAACAACAACCCCCAAAACTCCCAAAACCCAACAACCCTTTATTTTTTTTTTAACCTCTGTGACTTCATCAGAGGCTTCAGAAATGACAGAAAAGTGGAAACATAATGTCATCGTGTCAGTTCATATGAGCTCATGCTTGGCACTAAGAAGACAGATGTTATAAATTTTGATATATATATGTCCACTTGTGCCTCTTTACTCAATTTGTAAATCTGATTGAAAGAATTCTAAAGCCATAAAAAAACCCTTGCCTATGAATTTTGACAAAAGTAAGATATGTATTTAGGAAACCTAGGCTTGGACAAAATATTATCTTTGAAGAGAAACCACTAGAATTCTGATTAAATCTAATTAAATTCCTCAGTGCAGTACAAGATCTATATCTCCCTTCCTTAACATTTTATTTTGGCTACTATAAAATGTCTGCCAAATAATAAAGCAAAACAATAGATCAGTTCTGAAAGAAATCAAAAGTATGTTGATAAGCTTCTTTTAAAGTTGTAATAGCAACAAAATAATGATAGAAAGAAAAATGCAATACATCCCAGTATTGTTAAATCTCACATGAAATGAAATCTTGTAACACCAAACAATATTAACCATAAATACTTGAAAACTCCACTGGGGGGGTACTAGATAGATAGATAGACAGACAGGCCGACAGTCATGCCAGTCAATCTGGATTTATTATCATCATCTGTAAAATATCAAAGTTTTCTTACCAGAAACACAATGTAAGAAAAAAAAATGAGGTGAGAGTGAGGTGATTCAATGTGTCTGATCAAAATGTTGATGAAACCCATCTGTATATCTCAAACTTGGTTTGGCTGAGCAATCTCATGAAATGTCCTGTCCCAATGCTTGGAGTTGTAAGGGTTTGCATGGGGTGCAATGGGCTTTGATTCAAACCCAAGCAAGACTAAATGGCTTTGGGTAGTTGGGCCTTCCACTGAAAAAGTTTTCCACCACTAGTCCTGGACAGAGTGGCACTATGCCAGATGAGAACCCCTGGGACTCATGACTCCTAATAGAGGAGCACATTGCAGCCATGGCCAAGAGGGCCTTTGCATAGCTTAGGGTTGTGTGCCAGTTGTGCCTGTTCCTGATTGCAAGGCTTTGCTCACAATCATTCATGTTCTCATAACCTCTCATCTGGATTACTGCAATATGCTCTATGTGAGGTTGCACTTAAGAGCATTCAGAAATTTCAAATAGTGCAGAATGTGACTGCATGGGTAGCAAATGGTGTCAGATATTCACTAAGTGTATCACCACTGCTATGTGAAATTCTGAATGCAATTCAAAGTGCTAGTTATCACTTCATAGCTTGGGGCTGGGTTACCAGTCTTTTCCCAGTTATTTCTACCAGTTCAATTCAGTTCAACGGGTTGGGCATGTTATAGGTCCCATCAGCCAAGGAATGTCAGCTGGCAGGAACCAGGAAATGTTCCTCCTCTTCCATAGTCCTTGCCTTCTGGAACATTTTCCCTTGAAAGATTAGGATGACCCCAACCCTGTTGGCCTTCCATGAGTCCACAAAGATCTGATTATGCCTGAGCCTGGGGCTCTGAGTGTATTTTATTTGGTTCACAGGTATATTTGGTTTATACTGTTTACATTGTTTTTATGTTTTATTATGCTGCTCAGAGTCACTTGTTGAAAACTGTAAACTATTGGTGACTACAGAAATCAAATTAATAAATAAAGTACAACTGGAACATAACACATACTATTTCATGTGAAAACAGCACCCAGCAAACATCATTTTGAACATGCAAGTCTAGTTAAGCTAATAAGGTCATTAATTAGGACTTTATTATCTTTTAATCTTTTATTAAAGCATATGATTACAATGATCGACTCTATGATATGATAGGTTAATATTTCATTTTAATGTGTTTCTTTTCCTTTCCTTTTTTATTCTTGTCCTACAATCATGAGTAGAAAAGGAAAGAAACTGAAAGCTGAA
Source organism: Protobothrops mucrosquamatus (assembly GCF_001527695.2). Lineage (NCBI taxonomy): Eukaryota > Metazoa > Chordata > Lepidosauria > Squamata > Viperidae > Protobothrops > Protobothrops mucrosquamatus. The sequence goes on along the minus strand of NW_015388234.1, from coordinate 7,892 downwards.
AGTTTGGGTAAGTGTAGCAGTCTGGAACATGTTAGAAAGGATAGCTATTTCAAGGAAGTAAATATGAGGTAGACTATATTATATGTATGTATGTGTTTCTGTTATTTCTGTTTATATGTATAAAAAAATTTGGAGAGATCAAGCAAAAATAAAGAAATCTTTGTGCAGCAGTATCCTCAGGTTAAAAAAAGTTGTGTTTATCAGTAACCCCTTTATGTACAGAAGTAAAGAGCAGACAAGTAGCTGCAAGAAGGCAATCAATGGACACATCAAAGAAATAGGAAGACAGATTAATTTATTTACACCTGGCTCTTTAAGCTCTCAGGGACAGGGTTTAAAACAAATACAGTCTCCTTTGAAGCTTTAGCCTGCCAAACTATTAAATCAAAACATAATGTCAAGCTAAAGCAATAAACTATCTTGGCAGAACAATTTATGTCCTTTTACTCTTTGCCTCCCCAATAGACAAATCTGGAATGCCAACCTTGGCTAAGGAAGTGTAAGCCACCCTTTTCCTTGATAGAAATAGCTCTTTTCCTTCCCACCTGGCATTCCTATTTGACAGAATATCTCATTGTCTGCTCTGTAAGTGAGCTGTTCAAAGGCCAGGTATTCAAAGGGTTGGAGAGCTTTTACAGGCTTGAGTAGACAAGTGGACCAGCAGTGCCTTTGACTTCCTCTTTGCTATTCACTGTCCATCTTTCCATAAACCTTCTTTAATGCTTTTTGATGATGAAACTTACTCCTGAGAAGGCTGGATTTTTCTTTCATCAAAATGTGGCAATATGACACATGACTATCCATTTTATAAATGCCACATTGCTTGTTTAGCTCTTCTCCCATACTTCTGACTTGGTTAAAAAAATAAATCTTAATCTCCTCTTTAGAAGCTCTTGTTATACCAATTTTGGCCCATGTTCCTTTTTTTCCTCATCAGAAATTATGGCTCGCCAGTGAGGTCCATAATCACAACAAATATATTTTCAAATGCATTCTGTGTGGTATCTCTGTTACTGTATTGTTGATTAATATTTTTTTCAGAATCTGTTCATTTGAATTTATTTGCTGTTGGGCAAAAACTTTTTGGACATGAGATTTTATCACTAGTTGTGGGCAAAAAAGGAATAAGTGAGGAAGTTTTCCTGAATAATAGTTGGCTTCTTATTTTCTCTCCAATATAAAATGAAAAAGAAGTGCTAGGTAAATTTTGGGACTTTTATATAATAAAACATTCCTTTAGAACAGCCACTGCCTAAAGGCTTAGCTCAGATTTCCACTTTCCTGTTAAAGTTTTTATTTTTATTTTGAACAATTCACTTGGCTATCTATTTTATTTTTTCTTGACTTAAAAGTTATATGTCTAAATGGGCCTTAAGTAGACAGTTTCCATATCTAATTTTCATGAAGAGATTATATTTATTTACAAATGAATATACCCGTCCCAAGATAATGTTGCAGGATCCAATCTGGGTTGGTCACTGGGACCAGAGGATTTGCCTCTCTAGAAGTTCCCCGAAGATGGGCTCTGGCACAAGTCCAGAAGCTCAGAAGACAAAACCTTTGGTCCCAATGACTGACCAAGATTAGATCCTGCAATCTATATTTAATAAACAATAAAAAGGGGAAATATATTTGTCCAGGGCCTTTATTGCTACTTTAGCAAGTAATAGTCCGTGGCATATTTCTTGAGTGCTTATGCCTTTACTTTTGATAGTCTATCCCAAAAAAAGGGATGATACCCAACTTAACTATCTTCAGTGTCCGCCCTAAGGACTACTACAGTGTTAAATTTGCAAGGCCACAGCTGGCTTACAAAAATTCTATTTTTTAATAACAACTCTTCACATGCCTTTTTTCACATGCAGGAACAGTTCAGATAAGCTTAGTCAATTCTGTCTCTGAACTGATTTATATCTTCAAAGGCTTACAATCTTACAAATATGCAGAAATTCTTCTGAAGATTGCTTGTTAGGGAGGCTTTAGAAGATTTGAAAGCTATATATTATATGTTGTGCTAAAATAACAATTATCCATCAGGTGACTAGTCAGCTTTTCTTTCTGTGTAATTTGCTAAATGTAGCGGTGTTAATATTATATTCAAGAAAAATACTCATATACAGTACTGCAATGAGGAGCTTCTATGAGATATATGAAATTGGACAGGCTCTGGGGAACTTATACAAATAGATCCAGAACTCAAAGAGAAATATGATGTTTCAAAATAGAAAAGCTGCTTTTCATAGTAGTAGAAAGCCTGTGACTGTATCTCTGTAACAACAGACCATGTTACAGAGATACAGTCACAGAAACCAAATTGTATGGTAGAGCCAGATGCCAGTCCCCTGTCTTTTCAGACAGTGCTATTATAGAACATAATGAAAAACACTTGTTCATCTTCCAGTGTGATATATGTCATCATTTGTCAGCAATTCCCAACTTCAATTTATATTGGACAAACTGGACTGTCTCTATATAAAGAATAAAACGGCAGAAATCCTAAATCAGAAATGTTGAAAAAAATAGCAAAGCGGCATTTTGCTTCCAAAGAAGAGTCAGTTCTATGATCTGAGGCCATTACTGAGAAAAAAAAGTACTATGAAGTGGTCAAACTATAATTCATTTGACAATTTACAATTTCTCATGAATTAAAACAAGAGAATGAGGTTTCTTGTGTTAACTGGCTGATCCCTGGAAGAACATTGCTATTAGATATAATTAGAAATTTGTTAATGAACAGTTATTGCTAAATTTCTACTTTTTTCACTATTCTCTCTATTTTCCTTTCCTTCCTCCAAAAAAGCTGCACTCTATGATTTGATGAAGCAAATTGTGTTCCATAAAATGTTATTTAATAATGACCTGTTTGTTTATAAGATGTCCATCTTAATATCAATATCTCATAGTCAGCCAAAGCTATAGGTAGCAAATGCTAATTTGTTTCTATTACTCTGTGTACTTACTATAAAAAGATTATAGAACTCTGAAGAAAATTACACTCTTATTATCTGATATAATATAGTTCATTTGGATGTAATGTCTCACTATCAAACATACCTTTCTAAGATCAGTCAAAATAACATAATTATATGAAAGCTTTTGAGTGCCCCAGAATTCTTAGTTTAATATGTGAATCAGAATTCAAGACTTGGATTATCTTCCTAGATTTTCTTTTCTCTGCACGAGACATCAGTGACATTTAAAAAAAAAAAAAAGAGTTGTGCCATTGCTTAAGCACATTGAAACTGCAATCAACAGCACTTACTCTGAACTGATATAAAAAAAATAATTAGCAGAATTAATAAGATCTACACATTTTGAAAATATTCACTGTATATAAAATCTAGTATTTTTTTAAAAAAAAACATGCAATGCAAATTAAAGGTTCTAAAGATAATTAATAATTTTATTTAGGCATGTAGTTGACTCTATACAAATAAAATCAATATATACTCACTTATCAAATATTAATTTGGGGCAGCTAGTTTTTCTTTTGAAATCCTGCATTATAGTGTTTATGAAGTTTAAAGGCAATTAACACTCTTCTATATCACCAGCATAACGTGAGATAAATGTAGCATTTGGGATTTCAGTGTAGTCTTGTGTGAGCAATAATATTTTCCCATTTTTTCCCAACATGAGAAAGAAAATTAATTCAAGCTTTATATCATTTCTCCTTATCAATAACTACCAGCTTGCCATCAACACTTCATTTCAAATTTCTGTTTCATTCTCTATATTCAATATAAGACTATATTCTGAAGCAGTTAACTTCAGAAGCTATTTCATATTTAAAAAAAAAATATGCATGCCAGTCCTAAATATATTTAATTGGAAGAAATTATCAAATTTTTACTTTAATTAGGTATTCCCTACTTAATAGAGGCTAGCATTACACTCACAGACAATTGAGGATTTATTAATGCTTATAGGCTGAGCAAGACAACACATTTATTTTGAAGAAGGGTGTCAAGTTCAGTATTCAGTTCAATATACCATTTTTTAACTTATAAAACAGATCAGATTACAATACTAATCAGTTCCATGAAATAGCCATGTATGAAAATAATGCCATATCACTTTATGGATCGGGAAATAATTTATTTCCATTTGATGCAATTTTCAAGTTACATTAAGTGTGCATCCCTCTATATTTGTGTGTGTCTCTATGTGTGTATTTTTGTATGCGCACACACAAAACATTAATATTTCAGTAATGTATTTTGATTTTCTTCAGTTACTCAACAACTGAATTCATAACATGAAATAGGAAAAAAATACTTTTAAAAAGCAATTATATTAAATGATAATAGACAATATGATATGTATTCTTCATATACTGTATTCATGCCCATATAGGAAAAACAGAACTAAATTGTTGAGTACAGGAAAGCAGACCATTTACAGCTTCAATTATTTGCAGTAAATACCATGACTATATGGACAAATGGTCAGATCTATGAAATTGCAGTTCCTTATAAGTAAATCAGAACCATCATGGTGTAATACTTAAATGAATAAAATGTGGCAGATCTCCATGTAAACTACTTTGAGCTCCTTGAGAAAAGTTAGGATATAAATCCAATCCAATCAATCAATCAATACATTTCATTATCACTCCGTATCATCCATGCATTTGTATGGTGCATGGATTTCCAGCTTTTCAATGAATGAACTTGAAAACTTTACTGTACTTTTCTGTAACAATCCAAATATCACACTCTCCAATTCTTCAGTATCTCTTTTGTTATCATTAGCAAACAATCATAATGAATATTTTAAATATGTCACCTGAATAAATTTGATGACAATAATGATGCATGCATATTATACAGTCTATTACATTGTTTAGAACTCAAACTGTGTATTTCTTTGACATTTCAAATGACTGTAGCTCAGAATTAAAATTAAGCTGCATTCAGCAGCTGTCTACACTAGTACCGAGGTCACCATGTATTCAATATTAATAACTTCTTCCTCATTGAAATAACAGAGTTTTTCAAATTCAGATGATTGAGTTTAGTTTTTAATCAATTGCTAATGCAGCAGTTGGTTCATATTGACCTACATGGACTACTACTCTACAATATTATGAAAATTTTGGGGGTCAGAGGCGGAGGCCGGACATCAAGATTTTATTCTCACAAGATTCAAGACAAACAAAAGAACCCCATGTAATTTCACCCAATACACAATTGATGATAATGCAATATGAGTTTCTGGTCAACAATTTAGATGTCTTTAGATGGTGATGTAATAAATTCATACATGATGGATGGTTGAGAATGTCATTTGGTCTCTACCTCATCAAATAAGCTGTATATTAGAAATTAATTCTCTTTCAAATGTTGTACCTCTCTTAATTTGCAGTGTGATTTTTGGCTTGAAACTGATCAAGCTGTCTGTGAAAACCTGTGTTTAGCAACCACATTTGCAAAGTATACATTTTTAAAATATTCTTTCCAATATTATTTATTTATTTCTTCTATTAATAGAGTGCCACATTTGTGCAAAATTTCAAGCATATGTACCATATGTATTTAAAACAAACCAGATCATAACAAAATGCAGATAAAACAATTGGAAAAAAAAACAAATATACTATTTTTAAAGGGATAGATGATCTTTAGAATGAACTCATGAGAATTTATAGACACTGATCCATTGTTCACTTCTGAAGCTCCTGTGTTAAAAATATTAGTTCAATTTAGCCACTTGCCTCTAGAATAGTATTCCCTAGAGCTGTGTTTCTCAACTTTATCAAATTTAAGATATGTGGATTTCAACTGCTAAAATTCCCCAGCTAGCATGCATGCTGGTTGGTGAATCTTAAATTGATGAAATTGAGAAACATTGCTCCACAGAATGTTGTACAGTACCCACCCTGATGTAACCTTGATTTCATTATACATAGGTCTTATATGATTGCTGTGCACATCAGTCACTGAAATGCTTTTCTTTTTGGTTTTTCTTCAACAAATCTACTCATCAGAACCTCTTATTAAGTACCTGTTTATCTGTTTCCAGCCTTCTTTTCTCAAGAAGCCTGAACTTGTGAAGACTGCTAATGTATGTTGAAGTTAGAATGACATGAGGAAAGTGTAAGACAGCATGTGTTATTGTCTTGCAATTTTTTGCTCTCCCTGCATCTGGACTAATTCCTGAGCAGTTCTAGAATGTCACTACATTCCATTTGCTGGGGAGGAGCAGATAAAAAAGGGCTATTAATAAAAATATTGATTTTTTAAAAAGTTATTCTTTGTGTTTTTTTCAAAACTTCCATTTTTTCTTAAAATAAATTAAAAGTTACAGTATTAATTTTATGTATGTTACTTTGCTATAAACCAGCACTCTTGTCAAGAATGTTTTCCATATTTTCACCTTGCAGCCGTGATTGCAGCAAGCAATTTTACATCATCACATCATTTATATTTCTAATTAGTGAACACCTCTAAACACACATTCTAAAGGAAGAACAAAGGAGAAATATTTAAGATGTCGCTAACAGCAATGAAGGCACAGTGTCAAATAAGCTAGATATATAAAACGTGGGAAGATTTCTTCACACAATCACTGGTAGTAGAAAGTACTGTGGACACATTATTATCCCCTTGACTATAGTGTTTGGAATGATTTTGAAATAAAGGCAAATGTTGCTGAGTAGGCCACGAGTATCCCTTTCTTCAAAAACTAAGCTGATCTGGCCGACCTTTCCAACTACCAACCAATCCACCTCCTGTCATAAAATAAAAAAAATAAAAATAAAATAATTAAAATAATAAAATAAAATAAAATAATAAAATAAAATAATAAAATAAAATAAAATAAAATAAAATAAAATAAAATAAAATAAAATAAAAAAAAATAAAANAAATAAAATAAAATAAAATAAAATAAAATAAAATAAAATAAAATAAATAAAATACAATAAAATAAAATAAAATAAAATAATAAAATAATAAAATAAATAAAATAAAATAAAATAAAATAAAATAATAAAATAAAAATCTGCATATCTAAAGTCAAGCCTGAGCACTTCTGCTAACCAGGTCATTGGGAAAGATATAGTGAAAAGATGATCTATGCCTAATGCATAGTGACAGTGGTATTAATAAGGTAGTGTGTGCAAAGGTGAATGCAGCATCACTGCAGAGAAAGGCGATTCTTGGAGTACTCTGCAATAGGTATATGCCAATTCACCTAAAATCAAAATGTGTAAAATGATGATCTGCCAACTAGTGTGATACAGGACTGATTGCTGACCAAACACCCAAAGTTCTGAATGCCCTTTACATGCCATAAGGCTTAGACTTTCCCCATTCTTGACCAGATAGCAAATGGGTGTTTCAACAATAATAGGCAAAGTGCAGGAAAAACATTTACAGTGAAATGGCCACATTTTTTGAGCAGCACTTCACACTGCTGGCTACACATCTACCACTTTAACATTGAAAGCAAATGCCCATGCAGAAGACCAAAGCAAAAGTGGCAGGACACAATGTGGATATGAAAATCATCAGGTTGAACCCAGTTGCTGCATTTGATCATGTAAAATGGTGCTCATTGATCCAAAAAGCAGGCCTTCCTTAAATTGTCTGTCTGTTTGGCTAACTAGCTAGCTGGCTAGCTAAACAGCTGTTTACAGCTAAATATCTATGGAGATTATCAGTCATCCGTAGTTATCCCAAAGATGCTTTTTTGTAGAAAACCGGGACCTGAGTCTCCCGGCTTGGTTTCAGACCTCGTCCGGGGGCTGATTCATGAGTTGTCATATGAAGACACCAGACCAGGTTTCCTCGGGATGAGATCAGCCCAGAATAGTCTCTGGGGACCTCCTTTATTAGCAATCATCAAAGCAAATTGCAGGCAGAAGCGACAAGCAGGGGGGTGAGCCG
>NW_015388233.1:237855-241738 GCF_001527695.2 Protobothrops mucrosquamatus | reverse complement strand
TCTTGGGGACCCTCAAGAATTGCATTGCCCCTTCCCCCATTTTCCCCCCCAGGCAATACTAAAATAATACAGGCATTCAACTTATAACCATTTGTTTACCATTAGACTCTAGAAAGAGTACAGAGAAGAGCAACAAAGATGATTAGGGGACTGGAGGCTAAAACATATAAGGAACGGTTGCTGGAATTGGGTATGTCTAATTTAACGAAGAGAAGGACGAGGGGGGACATGATAGCAGTGTTCCAATATCTCAGGGGCTGCCACAAAGAAGAGGGAGTCAAGCTATTCTCCAAGGTGCCTGAAGGCAAGACGAGAAGCAACGGGTGGAAACTGATCAAGGAGAGAAGCAACTTAGAACTAAGGAGAAACTTCCTGACAGTTAGAACAATTAACCAGTGGAACAACCTGCCTCCAGAAGCAATGAATGCTCCAACACTGGAAGTTTTTAAGAAGAGACTGGACAGCCAATTGTCTGAAATGGTGTAGGGTTCCTGCCTGAGCAGGGGGTTGGACTCGATGACCTCCAAGGTCCCTTCCAACTTTATTATTATTAAGTTATAATGGTGCTGAAAAAAGTAACCTACAATCACTCCTGGCACTTATGACCATTGCAGCATCCCCGCAGTAACATGATAAAAATTTGGTTGTGTGGCAACCGGCATGCATTTATGATAGTGGCAGCATGCTGGGGATCATGTGATCGCCATTTGCAACCTTCCCAGATGGCTTCTGACAAGCAAAGTCAATGGATGAAGCCAGAGTTGCGTCATGACTGCGTTCACTTACCAACTGTAGTGACTTGCTTACCAACCATGGCAAAAAAAAAAATGTCATAAAATCAGGCACGACCCATTTAATAACTGCCTTGCTTATCAATGGAAATTCTGGGCCCACTTGTGGTCATTAGTAGAGGACTACCTAATCTAACAAATCTATCATAGCGGGGGGGAAAGCTTAAAGAGAAATTTCTTGTAATATTTTTATTGAGTTCAGTATGTCACAGCAAGCAGCTTTACTCAATACTATAGTCTTAAACTTTAGGGACAGGCAAGGTATTATTTGAGAAATAATGTACAGGGAAAAATATGGCTTAAAGCTCGTTACCACTAATCTGTTGTTTACTACTAAAATAGTGGGCAAAAATATTACAGGTCCTTGGTCCAAAGCAAGCTCTCCTAATAAAGAGTTATCTGATCTTGCCCACAAAAGCCATTTAGCTGTCCAGATTTTTGCACACCAAATCTAGTAGCCCTACCCAACACTTCAGTTGCAAAACATTTCAGAAAAAGAAGTTTCTGAAAGGGAGAAGGGGGTGGAGAGATGTTCAGAAAGCTTGCAGGGAAAGGAACAGGTGAAGCAAGAATTATGCAGGCGATACCCCACCTTCCTAAGACTTGTTTTGATTCAATGCAGCCCAAAGGAAGAACTGCTGCTGGTAGCCATCTTTACAAAGAACACAATTGTAAATGCCTTCTTTCACTATTTCACAATAATATCCATAGCACTAACACTGAGCTTAAAAGTTTATACCAACAAGCAGAAGCTTATTGGGAAAGGAATTCTACAAGGCTTTCCCTCAAATGCTTGGGAGTTAAGATTCATATCCTGGCTTTTTCTATGGTTCAAGGACAGATTAAAAAAAAAGGTAGGAAGACTGCAAAAAAAAAGTGTCTGAATGATGTGGTAAAGGCAATGTAAATAATCTGCCAGATCAGATGACATGATACAAGAAATACTGGAATACTTTTGTTTATATATAGCACAATTTATCAGTAGCATGCTTCAAATGCCTAACTGCCACTGCAAGCTATTCAAAGAATTATCTGTACGAGCATAGTTAGGAAGGTTTCAATACAACAGTTGAAGTTTGGTGGTGTATTTCAAGATTTTGAGAGGACATTTTATCCTTTAAACTTCAGGATGATGTTCGAAAATTTAGCAGAAAAACTATATAGGAAATGGTTTTAAAATATTCTAAATCTCATAAAATCAATATACAGAGGGAAGAAAGAGATTTTTACATAGTTTTAACATAAGCAATTGATACTAGGCCAGGGGTAGGCAATCTTGGCTCTTTTATGATTCGTTGACTTCAACTCCTAGAATTCCTGAGCCAGCCATGCTAGCTCAGGAATTCTGGGAGTTAAGTCCACGAGTCATAAAAGAGCCAAGGTTGCCTACCCCTGTCTAGGCCATATATGAATGTCTTTGGAGAAAGTTCTTTACAGCTAAGATGCTATCACATCTCAGACATGAAGAAAGCAGGACACTGAAGACTTTGGCTGAAGGACAGTATAGGACAATAGTCTTCCAGGCACCCCTAAGCCATGAATGGTTTGAAAAAAAAATCAAATCTTTGTTAATACATTTTTTTTCTTAAATAGTTAAAGAGCAAGAAATATTTTGTGTTCACAGAACAATCCACATGAAATGACAAGAGTCACTGGGAATATACCTTTGCTTTTATTGTGTGATGGTCGAAGACTATTCTGTGATCAGATGATCACAATTACAAACACGGTGAAAATACTTTAAGAAGCAACAAACACAAATGACACTTACAAAGAAGCTATTTACATTATATGTATGAAGTTCTTTAAAACCATCACCAAGCTTATTTAAGACAAAGCTTTGTTATTGAAGAATCTGTGCAGTTAAATAAGCTAGAAACATCCATAGAGAATTCTAATGTCACCTTAAACTGAATTAGGTCTTTATTCCATTAACTTCCGCACTGTTTACAGTGATTAGCAAAACCTTTGCAGGATTAAGAAAACCCAGCTTTTCCAGTTCTTTTTGAAGATACTAGAGATTGAACCCAGGGCCTTGGGATTTACCTGTATCAAAGGAATTTCCCATTATATAAGGAACTTTCAAAGAAACAAAAGGATAAATTATTTCAAAGTTTCAGAAATTGTTCCTGCATGTAAACATCTGTACAAGTGTAACTATAACCAAATAATCAGAATAAATTTTATTGATTTGTTTTTTTTAATGGGGCCAGGATGAAAATAGTTTCTTTAACATCATCCTACCTCTTTGATTTATTTTTCATGTAGCTCAACTCTCATTGCAATATAAAGTCCTTTGTAGTTTTAAAAGCCTATCAAAATATAAAGCACTCAAACATTAATCTGGAAAAAGAGTTATGCCTATCATGACATCACTATGGAGAGGAAGCATGAAAAATCAGAGAAAGAGTGATCCCCCAACCTCACAGGGACCCCCTTTCTTGCCTAAAGTGTCAGGAGAGGGAATGAACTGAGACGCTTCCTAACACAGAGGACAAGGGACAGGCTCCCTTCTGCCCTCCAGAAAGCTGGTCAAGGAGGAGGAGAAAGAGAATTAAGACAGGAAGGGATAGACTACCCTGAGATCAACTGCCTTTGTCTATTCCCTCCCTTGCCTCTAGGAGCTTCCTCTCCCAATCATTCCTTTGGGATTTTCAAAACTGCATGGATTAATAAAACATTTAACTTTATCATCAGGTTGCAGTTAGGATATTCAACAGGATCCACAGTATTTAACCAAAGGGCTCATAATTCAACAGGTCATCATCAGGACGCATTTGGAATATTCAACAGGATCACAGCAGGCATCAAAAGGCTGGAAAGACTTGCTTCTCTGGAATAGGGATCCAGCTTCTGGGAACAACCATATGAACTGTTAAAACAGAGGGAGCCATGGTGGCACAGTTAGAATGCAGTATTGCAGGCTGATTCTGCCCACAGCCAGGAGTTTGATCCTGACCGGCTCAAAGTTGACTCAACCTTCCAAGGTCGGTAAAATGAGGACCCAGATTGTTGGGAGCAATATGCTGACATTTGTAAATCACTCATGGAGTGCTGTAAAGCACTGTGGAGCGGTATATAAGTCTAAATGC
>NW_015388233.1:229513-237474 GCF_001527695.2 Protobothrops mucrosquamatus | reverse complement strand
TAGAACTTGTGTGGGTGCTCCATCACTGGAGGCTTTTAAGAAAAATTGGACAGCCATTTGTCTGGAATAGTATAGGTCTCCTGCCTGAGCACGGGGTTGGACTAGAAGACCTCCAAGGTCCCTTTCAACTCTGTTATTCTGTTAACTTTCTGATGGTAATTAAGGAAAGGATACAATGTATTCTGTTTTTAAAGTGAACATATTCAAAGATTTATCTTCATTTTTCAAATTCATGCTAAATATTTTTAAAACCCCGCACAAGTTAGGTATTCAATTTTGAAAATTAGGAAGGGGAAGAACTAGCAAAACTTAAAGATAGCCTACAAAATAGAAGATAAAAAAGCTCAAAGTAAAAAATAGGATACTATTATGCTAAGCATATGGTGAACAAACATTTAAATTACAGTCATTGAAGTGATATAAATACAGATCGTCTTTTCATTTTAAAAGCATCTACCTGCTCAGGAATTTATTTGCAAAGCAAAGCAGCATATTTTAGTCACAATACTTCGTGCTTTCATGAAATTTTATCATTTCTGGCAATTTGGCCAGAAATGATAAAATCTATAATAAGTGGAATTTGTGGGCTTTATAACACATTTTCTTCTAGGAAACAATGCTGTGAATAACTCAAAAGCTTCTTTCTGAGCTGGAATGTTGCAGATCTCTCAAGGTTGCCACTTCCAGATTTCCTTAACAATATCTCTAGTAGGTTAGAACAGTGGTTCTCACCCTATGGGTCCAAGGACCCCTGGGTGGACCTGATGTCATCACAGGGGGTCCAAGAAAGCTCGACAAAATGTTATGATTTAAATCTTGAGCTACGTCTTGGGGTCTGTGGCCACAAAAGATATTTAAAGGAGGTCCATGGTGAAGAAAAGGTTGAGAACCACTGGGATAGAGGATTCAATACTTTCACATCACGCCACTGAGCCTGATTTAAAAGGTTACAATTATACTACTTACACTTAATCTCTACCTAATTACATGGGCCAGTGTGGTCTCTGTGGTTAAGGTTCAAATACACCCTCAGCCATGGAAACTCACCATATTGCATAGGAAACCTACATATGAACACACATGCTTACTTGCTTCCAGGTTCCATCCAGAACTCACCATCAAATCTATTATCTGGAGCAGGAGCCTCCAAACTAGGCAACTTTAAGACTTATGGACTTCAACTTCCAGAATTACTCAACCAGCATGTCTGTCCACAAGTCTTAAGGTTGCCGAGTTTGGAGACCACCGGTCTACAGGCAGGCTCTATGTTCAACCAGGCTTTCAAGAAATTGAACTATCCTACCCAACAACATCAAATAAATTAATAGGGCCGGATTGATTCCAAGGAAGAGGTACTAAAAGACAGTCGACAGGAACAAAACAAACAGAACACTGCTAAGGGCAAGACAAGAAGCAACAGATGGAAACTAAACAAGGAGAGAAGCAACCTAGAACTGAGGAGAAATTTTCTGACAGTTAGAATAATTAATCAGTGGAACCTGCCTCCAGAAGCTGTGAACTCTCCAACACTGGACGTTTTTAAGAAAAGACTGGACAACCATCTGTCTGAAATGGTATAGGGTTTCCTGTCTGAGCAGGGGGTTGGACTAGATGACCTCCAAGGTCCCTTCCAACATTATTATTATTATTATTATTATTATTATTATTATTATTATTATTATTATTATTATTATTATTATTTTTATACAGAGATTATCATCTACAGCTCATAGCTCAAAGCCCAGAAACATGTTATTAATAAGCTGCAGTCAATGCTGGACTATGGCACTGCACTTTCTCAAGCACCAGTTGGCAGGCTCATACTTGCATATACATAATCACCCAGGCTGAAGCAGATTCTCACAAACAAGAAGCAACAACAGGAAAATGAGGCACACATGGACAATAATAATACATTGAATAATATGTAACATGAAAAGAGTCTTCATATCACTCCTAACTTTATATGCCTCTATCCAGTGGTGGGATTCAGCCAGTTCGCACCAGTTCAGCAGAACCGGTATCTATTTTTTGTTGCCCAGGCCCAGAATAGACTTCCGGAAGTGGCATCCACAGAGAACCAGTTGTTCACATATTTGAATCCCACCACTGCCTCTATCATTGTAACCCTGCCTTTCCTGCTTTTTATTCCAGTCCTAGAAGACCTCAAAAATTTTTCACAAAAAAAGAGGATTTGTTCCAGCTTCTTGGCCATTTGTTCCAACTCTTGAACATTTTTTAAAGCTTGTCCCTCTTTCTCTCTTTGACATTTAGTCAATTTGCATTCCTTATTTTCATCTGAATCTGGCTGTGAGTGGATATTATCAGATGGTTCATTCCATTACATCATAGGCAAGGAATAGAAGTTGCCCATTGGCAGAACCGTCCTCTATCTATCCCGTTTATTTTGCAAGGAAAGCACACATTCAAAGCAGTTATATTCAGTTTGGCATCTGACATTTCTTTGTTCGAGTTATATCCTGCCTTTTCTTCAGGACCTCAGATCCAATACATAGTGCTACCGGCTCTCAATACCATCTCTGTGAGATAGCTTGGGCAGAGACAGAATGGCTGGCTCTGTGGCTTAGGGAGGACTTGAACCTGGCTCTTCTCTGTGCTGGTCCAACACCTAAGTCACTATGCCATACCACTTTATTACATCCAGTCACCAATTATAATATTATAGGGATTACAGTTTTACCATTTCAACACTGCTTAAAATGCTAATGTATATTTAAAGTTGTCTATCACCTGGATATATGCATGTAGCAACCTTTTTTTACAAATATGTGAAATAATAACAAAATCAAAATATTTAGCTAGCTGGATGAAACTAGTTATTCAATGAAGAACAGGAATACCCTATTTTCAATTAGATTTTTCTGCATAAACAGAAAACTTATTACTGTAACTTCACGGATCCTCTATAACAGTAAGCCTTCATAGCAGCCTCTCTAAAGATATTGGGACAAATTGACGAAAAACACCTTGCCCCAAAACACCCCAATTTTAGTTCATGTCCTCTGCAGAGTGCTGTTTTTCACCCTCTTCAGCTTTTTGTGCCACTGAGATAGCAAATATCAACAGCTGTCATTGTTCCAACAGACTTTACACCATGGGACAAAGAAGTCATTTTTCACTGGACTCCAAATGTACAATTTGCCTCTCTTCCTGACCACTGTCTTAGAATAATGCACTGGCAGTCTCTTTGGAAATACTATAACTAAATTATAATCCACAATATCAATTAGTAGGATACTTAAGAGCTTCTCTGAATAACAGCAGATTGATGTTTCAATTACCCTATTTTAGCTTCTCATTCAGTTTTGCTTTAAAAAGGACAGATATGCAACCAGAGGCCATGTTCACAAATCATCCATGGTTTGCGTCATTCCAAAGTTTGACTGACACTTTAGTTCCCTTGGACTCAATCTTTCATTTTGGGCTGTTTGAAATGTCTGAATGGCCAGCACTGGGAAAAAGTAATAGCACTTAGACTTATATACCACTTCACCATGCTTTACAGCCCTCTCTAGGCAGTTTACAGAGTCAGCACATTGCCCCCAACCATCTGGGTCCTCATTTTACCGACCTTGGAAGGATGGAAGGCTGAGTCAACCTTGAGCCGGTCAGAATCGAACTGCTGAACTGCTGGCAGCCAGCAATCAGCAGCCTGCAGTACTGCATTCTAACCACTGCGCCACCAGGGCTCCAAGATACATCTTTTGGAATTGTCCCCTTACCGAGTCTTCCCCTTACTTAAAGATCAGGACATCTAAGTAGCTTCAACTCATGACCTGCATCTGACCAGTCTTACCCTCCAGACTGCTACCTAATTGTTGTTGGATCTGGAAGGGATCTTGAACATCTTTTAATCTAACTCTCTTCCTGGTGCAGGAATCCTCCTATCATCTCGAATGCAATTCAATCTTTCCTTAAAAACTCCCAGCGATGGAGTATCCACAACTCCAAGGAGGCAGGTTACTCCACTGCTTAATAGATCTCACAGTCAGGANACTCTAGAAAGAGTACAGAGAAGAGCAACAAAGATGATTAGGGGACTGGAGGCTAAAACATATAAGGAACGGTTGCTGGAATTGGGTATGTCTAGTTTAACGAAGAGAAGGATGAGGGGGGACATGATAGCAGTGTTCCAATATCTCAGGGGCTGCCACAAAGAAGAGGGAGTCAAGCTATTCTCCAAGGCGCCTGAAGACAGGACGAGAAGCAACGGGTGGAAACTGATCAAGGAGAGAAGCAACTTAGAACTAAGGAGAAACTTCCTGACAGAACAATTAACCAATGGAACAACCTGCCTCCAGAAGCGGTGAATGCTCCAACCCTGGAAGTTTTTAAGAAGAGACTGGACAGCCAATTGTCTGAAATGGTGTAGGGTTCCTGCCTGAGCAGGGGGTTGGACTCGATGACCTCCAAGGTCCCTTCCAACTTTATTATTATTATTATTAAGTTATAATGGTGCTGAAAAAAGTAACCTACAATCACTCCTTGCACTTATGACCATTGCAGCATCCCCGCAGTAACATGATAAAAATTTGGTTGCGTGGCAACCGGCATGCATTTATGATAGTGGCAGCATGCTGGGATCATGTGATCGCCATTTGCAACCTTCCCAGATGGCTTCTGACAAGCAAAGTTAATGGATGAGTTGTGTCATGACTGCGTTCACTTACCAACTGTAATGACTTGCTTACCTACCACGGCAAAAAAAATGTCATAAAATCAGGCACGACCCATTTAATAACTGCCTTGCTTATCAATGGAAATTCTGGGCCCACTTGTGGTCATTAGTAGAGGACTACCTAATCTAACAGATTTATCATAGCGGGGGGGAAAGCTTAAAGAGAAATTTCTTGTAATATTTTTATTGAGATCAGTATGTCACAGCAAGCAGCCTTACTCAATACTAAACTTTAGGGACAGGCAAGGTATTATTTGAGAAAGAATGTACAGGAAAAAACATGGCTTAAAGCTTGTTACCACTAATCTGTTGTTTACTACTAAAATAGTGGGCAAAAATATTACAGGTCCTTGGTCCAAAGCAGGCTCTCCTAATAAAGAGTTATCTGATCTTGCCCACAAAAGCCATTTAGCTGTCCAGATTTTTGCACACCAAATCTAGTAGCCCTACCCAACACTCCAGTTGCAAAACATTTCAGAAAAAGAAGCTTCTGAAAGGAAGAACGGGGTGGAGAGATGTTCAGAAAGCTTGCAGGGAAAGGAACAGGTGAAGCAAGAATTATGCAGGCGATACCCCACCTTCCTAAGACTTGTTTTGATTCAATGCAGCCCAAAGGAAGAACTGCTGCTGGTAGCCATCTTTACAAAGAACACAATTGTAAATGCCTTCTTTCACTATTTCACAATAATGTCCATAGCACTAACACTGAACTGAAAAGTTTATACCAACAAGCAGAAGCTTATTGGGAAAGGAATTCTGCAAGGCTTCCCCTCAAATGCTTGGGAGTTAAGATTCATATCCTGGCTTTTTCTATGGTTCAAGGACAGATTAAAAAAAAAAGGTAGGAAGACTGCAAAAAAAAAAAGGTGTCTGAATGATGTGGTAAAGGCAATGTAAATAATCTGCCAGATCAGATGACATGATACAAGAAATACTGGAATACTTTTGTTTATATATAGCACAATTTATCAGTAGCATGCTTCAAATGCCTAACTGCCACTGCAAGCTATTCAAAGAATTATCTGTACGAGCATAGTTAGGAAGGTTTCAATACAACAGTTGAAGTTTGGTGGTGTATTTCAAGATTTTGAGAGGACATTTTATCCTTTAAACTTCAGGATGATGTTCCAAAATTTAGCAGAAAAACTATATAGGAAATGGTTTTAAAATATTCTAAATCTCATAAAATCAATATACAGAGGGAAGAAAGAGATTTTTACCTAGTTTTAACATAAGCAATTGATACTAGGCCAGGGATAGGCAACCTTGGCTCTTTTATGACTCGTGGACTTCAACTCCTAGAATTCCTGAGCCAGCCATGCTGGCTCAGGAATTCTGGGAGTTAAGTTCACGAGTCATAAAAGAGCCAAGGTTGCCTACCCCTGTCTAGGTCATATATGAATGTCTTTGGAGAAAGTTCTTTACAGCTAGGATGCTATCACATCTCAGACATGAAGAAAGCAGGACACTGAAGACTTTGGCTGAAGGACAGTATAGGACAATAGTCTTCCAGGCACCCCTAAGCCATGAATGGTTTGGAAAAAAAATCAAATCTTTGTTAATACATTTTTTTTCTTAAATAGTTAAAAAGCAAGAAATATTTTGTGTTCACAGAACAATCCACATGAAATGACAAGAGTCACTGGGAATATACCTTTGCTTTTATTGTGTGATGGTCGAAGACTATTCTGTGATCAGATAATCACAATTACAAACACGATGAAAATTCTTTAAGAAGCAACGTACACAAATGACACTTACAAAGAAGCTATTTACATTATATGTATGAAGTTCTTTAAAACCATCACCAAGCTTATTTAAGACAAAGCTTTGTTATTGAAGGATCTGTGCAGTTAAATAAGCTAGAAACATCCATAGAGAATTCTAATGTCACCTTAAACTGAATTAGGTCTTTATTCCATTAACTTCCGCACTGTTTACAGTGATTAGCAAAACCTTTGCAGGATTAAGAAAACCCAGCTTTTCCAGTTCTTTTTGAAGATACTAGAGATTGAACCCAGGGCCTTGGGATTTACCTGTATCAAAGGAACTTCCCATTATATAAGGAACTTTCAAAGAAACAAAAGGATAAATTATTTCAAAGTTTCAGAAATTGTGCCTGCATGTAAACATCTGTACAAGTGTAACTATAACCAAATAATCAGAATAAATTTTATTGATTTGTTTTTTTTTAATGGGGCCAGGATGAAAATAGTTTCTTTAACATCATCCTACCTCTTTGATTTATTTTTCATGTAGCTCAACTCTCATTGCAATATAAAGTCCTTTGTAGTTTTAAAAGCCTATCACAATATAAAGCACTCAAACATTAATCTGGAAAAAAAGTTATGCCTATCATGACATCGCTATGGAGAGGAAGCATGAAAAATTAGAGAAATAGTGATCCCCCAACCACACAGGGACCCCCTTTCTTGTCTAAAATGTCAGGAGAGGGAATGAACTGAGAGGCTTCCTAAAACAGAGGACAAGGAACAGGGTCCCTTCTGCCCTCCAGAAAGCTGGTCAAGGAAGAGGAGAAAGAGAATTAAGATAGGAAGGGATAGGCTACCCTGAGGTCAACTGCCTTTGTCTACTCCCTCCCTTGCCTCTAGACAGGGGTAGGCAACCTTGGCTCTTTTATGACTTGTGGACTTCAATTCCCAGAATTCCTGAGCCAGCATGGCTCAGCTTGGAAATCTCTCCCTTTCCCCTCAGCATGGCTGGTGCAGGAATTCTGGGAGTTGAAGTCCACGAGTCATAAAAGAGCCAAGGTTGCCTACCCCTGCTCTAGGAGCTTCCTCTCCCAATCATTCCTTTGGGATTTTCAAAACTGCATGGATTAATAAAACATTTAACTTTATCATCAGGTTGCAGTTAGGATATTCAACAGGATCCACAGTATTTAACCTAAGGGCTCATAATTCAACAGGTCATCATCAGGACGCATTTGGAATATTCAACAGGATCACATCAGGCATCAAAAGGCTGGAAAGACTTGCTTCTCTGGAATAGGGATCCAGCTTCTGGGAACAACCATATGAACTGTTAAAACAGAGGGAGCCCTGGTGGCACAGTTAGAATGCAGTATTGCAGGCTGATTCTGCCCACAGCCAGGAGTTTGATCCTGACCGGCTCAAAGTTGACTCAACCTTCCAAGGTCGGTAAAATGAGGACCCAGATTGTTGGGAGCAATATGCTGACATTTGTAAATCACTCATGGAGTGCTGTAAAGCACTGTGGAGCGGTATATAAGTCTAAATGC
>NW_015388233.1:224611-227812 GCF_001527695.2 Protobothrops mucrosquamatus | reverse complement strand
GGGCGCGGCGGAAGGAAGGGAGATCAGGGATAACCCTGATCTCTGGGGGCAGTTCATTCCAGAGGGTGGGAGCTCCCACAGAGAAGGCCCTCCCCCTTGGGGTCGCCAGCCGGCACTGTCTGGCCGACGGCACCCTGAGGAGACCCACTCTATGGGAGCGTACAGGTCGATGGGAGGTAATCTGCGGCAGGAGGCGGTCATATGAACACACATGCTTACTTGCTTCCAGGTTCCATCCAGAACTCACCATCAAATCTATTATCTGGAGCAGGAGCCTCCAAACTAGGCAACTTTAAGACTTATGGACTTCAACTTCCAGAATTACTCAACCAGCATGTCTGTCCACAAGTCTTAAGGTTGCCGAGTTTGGAGACCATCGGTCTACAGGCAGGCTCTATGTTCAACCAGGCTTTCAAGAAATTGAACTATCCTACCCAACAACATCAAATAAATTAATAGGGCCGGATTGATTCCAAGGAAGAGGTACTAAAAGACAGTCGACAGGAACAAAACAAACAGAACACTGCTAAGGGCAAGACAAGAAGCAACAGATGGAAACTAAACAAGGAGAGAAGCAACCTAGAACTGAGGAGAAATTTTCTGACAGTTAGAATAATTAATCAGTGGAACAACCTGCCTCCAGAAGCGGTGAACTCTCCAACACTGGACGTTTTTAAGAAAAGACTGGACAACCATCTGTCTGAAATGGTATAGGGTTTCCTGTCTGAGCAGGGGGTTGGACTAGATGACCTCCAAGGTCCCTTCCAACATTATTATTATTATTATTATTATTATTATTATTATTATTATTATTATTATTATTATTATTATTATTATTATTATTATTATTATTATTATTATTATTATTATTATTATTATTATAATACAGAGATTATCATCTACAGCTCATAGCTCAAAGCCCAGAAACATGTTATTAATAAGCTGCAGTCAATGCTGGACTATGGCACTGCACTTTCTCAAGCACCAGTTGGCAGGCTCATACTTGCATATACATAATCACCCAGGCTGAAGCAGATTCTCACAAACAAGAAGCAACAACAGGACAATGAGGCACACATGGACAATAATAATACATTGAATAATATGTAACATGAAAAGAGTCTTCATATCACTCCTAACTTTATATGCCTCTATCCAGTGGTGGGATTCAGCCAGTTCGCACCAGTTCAGCAGAACCGGTATCTATTTTTCGTTGCCCAGGCCCAGAATAGACTTCCGGAAGTGGCATCCACAGAGAACCAGTTGTTCACATATTTGAATCCCACCACTGCCTCTATCATTGTAACCCTGCCTTTCCTGCTTTTTATTCCAGTCCTAGAAGACCTCAAAAATGTATTCTTTTTCACAAAAAAAGAGGATTTGTTCCAGCTTCTTGGCCATTTGTTCCAACTCTTGAACATTTTTTAAAGCTTGTCCCTCTTTCTCTCTTTGACATTTAGTCAATTTGCATTCCTTATTTTCATCTGAATCTGGCTGTGAGTGGATATTATCAGATGGTGCATTCCATTACATCATAGGCAAGGAATAGAAGTTGCCCATTGGCAGGACCGTTCTCTATCTATCCTGTTTATTTTGCAAGGAAAGCACACATTCAAAGCAGTTATATTCAGTTTGGCATCTGACATTTCTTTGTTTGAGTTATATCCTGCCTTTTCTTCAGGACCTCAGATCCAATACATAGTGCTACTGGCTCTCAATACCATCTCTGTGAGATAGCTTGGGCAGAGACAGAATGGCTGGCTCTGTGGCTTAGGGAGGACTTGAACCTGGCTCTTCTCTGTGCTGGTCCAACACCTAAGTCACTATGCCATACCACTTTATTACATCCAGTCACCAATTATAATATTATAGGGATTACAGTTTTACCATTTCAACACTGCTTAAAATGCTAATGTATATTTAAAGTTGTCTATCACCTGGATATATGCATGTAGCAACCTTTTTTACAAATATGTGAAATAATAACAAAATCAAAATATTTAGCTAGCTGGATTAAACTAGTTATTAAATGAAGAACGGGAATACCCTATTTTCAATTAGATTTTTCTGCATAAACAGAAATCTTATTACTGTAACTTCACGGATCCTCTATAACAGTAAGCCTTCATAGCAGCCTCTCTAAAGATACTGGGACAAATTGACGAAAAACACCTTGCCCCCAAACACCCCAATTTTAGTTCATGTCCTCTGCAGAGTGCTGTTTTTCACCCTCTTCAGCTTTTTGTGCCACTGAGATAGCAAATATCAACAGCTGTCATTGTTCCAACAGACTTTACACCATGGGACAAAGAAGTCATTTTTCACTGGACTACAAATGTACAATTTGCCTCTCTTCCTGACCACTGTCTTAGAATAATGCACTGGCAGTCTCTTTGGAAATACTATAACTAAATTATAATCCACAATATCAATTAGTAGGATACTTAAGAGCTTCTCTGAATAACAGCAGATTGATGTTTCAATTACCCTATTTTAGCTTCTCATTCAGTTTTGCTTTAAAAAGGGACAGATATGCAACCAGAGGCCATGTTCACAAATCATCCATGTTTTGCTTCATTCCAAAGTTTGACTGACACTTTAGTTCCCTTGGACTCGATCTTTCATTTTGGGCTGTTTGAAATGTCTGAATGGCCAGCACTGGGAAAAAGTAATAGCACTTAGACTTATATATCACTTCACCATGCTTTACAGCCCTCTCTAAACGGTTTACAGAGTCAGCACATTGCCCCCAACCATCTGGGTCCTCATTTTACCGACCTTGGAAGGATGGAAGGCTGAGTCAACCTTGAGCCGGTCAGAATCGAACTGCTGAACTGCTGGCAGCCAGCAATCAGCAGCCTGCAGTACTGCATTCTAACCACTGCGCCACCAGGGCTCCAAGACACATCTTTTGGAATTGTCCCTTTACTGAGTCTTCCCCTTACTTAAAGATCAGGACATCTAAGTAGCTTCAACCCATGACCTGCATCTGACCAGTCTTTCCCTCCAGACTGCTACCTAATTGTTGTTGGATCTGGAAGGGATCTTGAACATCTTTTAATCTAACTCTCTTCCTGGTGCAGGAATCCTCCTATCATCTCGAATGCAATTCAATCTTTCCTTAAAAACTCCCAGCGATGGAGTATCCACAACTCCAAGGAGGCAGGTTACTCCACTGCTTAATAGATCTCACAGTCAGGA
>NW_015388233.1:220524-224434 GCF_001527695.2 Protobothrops mucrosquamatus | reverse complement strand
CCCTCCAGACTGCTACCTAATTGTTGTTGGATCTGGAAGGGATCTTGAACATCTTTTAATCTAACTCTCTTCCTGGTGCAGGAATCCTCCTATCATCTCGAATGCAATTCAATCTTTCCTTAAAAACTCCCAGCGATGGAGTATCCACAACTCCAAGGAGGCAGGTTACTCCACTGCTTAATAGATCTCACAGTCAGGAAATTCCTCCTTATTTCAAATTTGGATATCTCTCACTTTAAAAGCCTCTGCCTACTGGTTCTTATCCTACCCTCAGTTGCTCTGGAGAATAAATCCACATCCTTTTCCCTTTGAAATAGCTGTTTGTATTGGAAGACTGGTATCATAGCCTTCTTTTCTTTAGGCTAAACATACCCAAGTCCCTTTCAATATCCCAGGATATTTATCAAAGATTCAAGAGTTTGAGTAGATAGCATTTAGCTTCTGAAGCCATTCTACCTTGCAGAGGCTAATTCAGTTTATAGCTCCTAAGAGATGAACTTGCAAGTACTGTTTCTGGTGGTGTGGCCAATTAATTAACATAGTCTATAGTTGTACATTCTATAGCAGTTTTAATAAAGACTCACTAATCAGGCTCAGCCCTGATTTAAGCATATCAAAAGCTCCCACACCCTCCAAACAAACACGTTTTACAAATCACAACATGAGAATTCACACAATACTCTAAACCAGGGGTGTCAAACTGCCCATGGGCTAGATGTGTCATGGTGAAACCGCACCCACTCCATTGCCGGTAATGACAAAAAAGTTGCGATATGTCGTGACACGTCACGTGATGTTGCGAGTTTGACATTGCTGCTCTAAACCAAAATGAAATAACCCACCTTAATGGGTGTGTGAAGTGATTTTAATGTTTTTTTTAATGCTTTAATGTCTTTATGCTGTAAGCCTCCCAGAGTCATTGGAAACGAGATGGGCAGCAAATAAATTTAAATAAATAAATCATATCAAAAAGACTCCGCAGAAATCCCATTACAAGCATACAATGCAATCTTACATGTATAAAAGAAGAAAGTTGGATTGAGTAAAATAGGGCTTCCTGTCAAGTCAGATGCTGAAGAAACGAAACCTTAAGAAGCATTTCACAGGAGTTAAGCTGTGGACTGAAATCTTGGCTAATTTTAACGATTATTCCGAGTTCCAGCTATTGATTTGGAAGAATATTTCAATCATTTTAACTGGAGACCTAATTTAAGTTAAGGTCCAAAAGAATTCTGGCTGCAAAATTTAAAAAAAATATTTATAAGTCTCAATGAACAAAGAGAGAGTTCATTCTGAAAACAGAAAAAAATACATTAAAAACACAGTTAGTTTGCAACTTATCATCATCAGCAAAACATTTGTGCACAATTAATAAATGTGTATGATCCATGCGTTTAAATGAATTGACACAACTTAAATGTGTAATTGTGTGCATTAACTCAAGAGTTCTGTTTCTTCCAGTTCTTTGATCATATTAAGTGCTCCAATCAGGGAAGGCATATAAAAACCAGCAGAGCTTTGATCACACAGTTGTGGCCACCATCTTAATTTTTTCTTTTTAACCATACCCTGAAGACACTCCTGGGTTGTATATGCACATATAACATGTAAGCACGCAAAATTTATTTGAACCATCAGCAGAATGAAACAGAAGCGCGCACAACCGTTCCACTTTCTCCTTCTTTATCTGTTCAGTGAAAGAATATAGCTATCTTATGTAAAGAACAATTAAGAATGAACATGCCCAGAATGTCCCTCCATTCCCTACTACCATCATGAAACAGTTAGAAAATGTTCGGCTCCAATGGCAAAGGTTTGGCTGGGCTCAACTGCAAGAAAATAAAATAGCCTCTCCTAAATAGAACCTATGTTTCGTATCCAAGGCATTGCTGCACAGTAAGCACTTTTTTTGGTACACGTAACGGTTGTTCTTTGGTCACACATTAATGAATAAAGTATACTATCGACCGCGTTCCTAATGTGATCCACTGCGTTACTCTACTGCCTAGTGTTGTCATTATGAGAAAAATGGAAGATTTTGTAAGCTTGTGCATGCTTTTATCGTTTGTATCTTATACTAAGAGCTCAGAGCCCCACACAAAACACTGCACTTAGGGAAAAATAACTTGGGCAAGGCATTTCAGTTTACTTAAAAAAAAAAAAGGGTTGCAGAACTGTACTGAACATCTGACCTTTATCCCCACAGC
The DNA here is from genome assembly GCF_001527695.2 of Protobothrops mucrosquamatus. NCBI lineage: Eukaryota > Metazoa > Chordata > Lepidosauria > Squamata > Viperidae > Protobothrops > Protobothrops mucrosquamatus. The sequence goes on along the minus strand of NW_015388233.1, from coordinate 222,227 downwards.
TGACAACCAACTGTCATCAAAAGATAGCAAAGGAACACCAGCTAAAACCCACCTATTTTGCTTGGTGTTTTTTTTTAAAAAAAGTCATGTTATTTAGATTTTTGACCGATATACTTATTTTCTGTCTGAAAATAGCTGTGTTTGTACAACGTGCTACCTTGCTAACCCTTACTTAACTGCACCATAATTTGAATTAAAAATTGACTGGGTTCAGACAAGAACTGACCCATAAACTAGTCCTTATTTATTTCATTGTTATTATTAAGTTTGTTATTTTAATTTTATGTTGAATAAATCCAGAAAATGTGCAAAATCAGAAAGAGTTATGGTATTACTATACAGGACACTTATAGCTCCCCCAAAGAAGAGGGAGTCAAGGTATTCTCCAAAGCACCTTACAATTAGAATTAATCAGTGGAACAACCTGCCTCCAGAAGCTGTGAATGCTCCAACACTGGAAGTTTTAAAGAGACTGGACAACAATTTGTCTGAGCAAGGGGTTGGACTAGAAGACCTCCAAGGTCCCTTCCAAATTATTATATTACTACTACTACTACTACTACTACTACTACTACTACTACTACTACTATTCACATTATTATTCAGACTGGATTTGGCATTTTTGTTTACCTATCGAGTCCTTACCAAGGACCTGGGATAGGCATATGTGGATGTTTGAATTGATGTATTACAGCTATTGTCACAGGATGGAAGCTGTTCCTAGTAAGGCTGCCTTTTGCAATTGACTGATGGTGAATCTGTCAATGCCAATGGTGTCCAAGTGGTGCTTCAGTTGTTTGGGATTGCACCCAAGGCGCCTATTACTATTGGTACTACCCTTGCTTGCCTTTGCCACAGTTGTTCTATTTCTATTTGTAGGTATTTGCATTTTGTTATCTTCTTCAGTTCTTTCTCTTCTCTTCTGCTGTCTCCACGTACTGTCATGTCCATTATCCAGACTTTTTTGTCTTTTTTATCGACAATTGTTAAGCCCAGGGTGTTATGTGGCAGGTGCTTGTCTGTTTGAATTCTAAAGTCCCAGAACAATTTAACATTTTCATTTTCTATGACTTTCTCTATTTTATGATCCCACCAGTTCTTGCTTACAGGCAAATGATATTTCTTGCAGATCTTCCAATGCACCATTGTTGCTACTTTGTCATGCCGCTGCTTGTAGTCAGTCTGTGCGATCTTTTTACAGCAACTTACCAGGTGGTCCACTGTTTCTTCAGCTTCTTTGCATCGGTGGCACTTACTGTCTGTTGCTTACTGTCTGTTGTTGTTATTGTTGTTGTTGTTATTATTATGTGGCTTAGGGTTATTGCCATCAACTGCAGCAACAAAAATCACTTGATTAGCAAAGTCTTGGTAATGGTGTCATGGGATGGGGCTGGACAGCCTACGGTATTACATCCAATGACTACATAAAGGGGTAAAAAAAATCTAATAAGGATTGATGCCTCTCATTTCAGCCACTAAGCTGCAATAACCACCAAGATATGGAGGGAAAGCCCATGTACATATATATACACACACAAATCAACTAAAGATCAGGTACCTGCTTGGCATCAATGGACGCTATATCCATATAGTATGCCCAGAACTGCAATCCCATTCCTTCAGCAGAGAAAAATCTCGTTAAAAGTACTGGGATTTCCACTGTAATGTATATGCTTACTTAGCATGCCATTTGTCCGCAAAAA
>NW_015388233.1:207949-219930 GCF_001527695.2 Protobothrops mucrosquamatus | reverse complement strand
GGGAAAGCCCATGTACATATATATACACACACAAATCAACTAAAGATCAGGTACCTGCTTGGCATCAATGGACGCTATATCCATATAGTATGCCCAGAACTGCAATCCCATTCCTTCAGCAGAGAAAAATCTCGTTAAAAGTACTGGGATTTCCACTGTAATGTATATGCTTACTTAGCATGCCATTTGTCCGCAAAAAGTTATTCAAAATGCTCACAGACGGCGCCTCCCCCCCATCCTCAACAGGTGAAGAAGGGACTTTTGAACAGTTTTGCTTCTAATTAAATGCCATCCACACCACAGCTCCGGAATACTATTTCGAAGTGTTTTTCTTTTCCAGTCTGCAAAAGGCAAGCGGGGGAAAAAACAAAACAAAACAAAACCGGTGGGGGGGGGGAGGGATGCTGACACAAGAGTTACCTTCCACGGGGCTCCGACCTTTAAATGAGAGAAAAGCGAGAGTGAGGACCGAGTTCCGTTCAACCGAAAACAGCGGAGCGCCAAGGAAATATTTTAGGACTACGGAGGGAAAAGTAGCAAAGGACTTAGCCAGCCGGCGCACGGGGCGGAACGCTCGCCTGTCAAGAGTTGTTTTGCATGCCGGGTGCAAGGAAGGGCTCAGCGCGCTCCCTCCAGCCTTTAGCAACGCGACAGGTACGGGGGTGACTAACCTGCCCTTGGCCGCTGGCGAGGTTCCCCTCCTCCCGCGTCTTTTTCAGGCGGAAGAACTTGGCTTTTTCCCTGCGCGAAGGTCAAGTGGTGGGACGGTCACTCTTTCCCTGTCTCTCCGCGAGCGCCCCTTCCACTCTTGCCCTCCCCCCCCCTCTCTCTCCCCGTGTCCCCACGCCGCTTAAGCCGCGGCGGCCATTGGCTCTGGAGACAGGACCGGCAGGCAGCTATTGTTCCCACGTGATTCCAAGCCGAGGCAGGAGTGGAGCGAAGCGGGGCCGCAACAACGCAGCTTTTAACGCGCGCTCAAGGAAAGGATCTGGCCCTGGATCGCGCGGTTGGCCAAGCGGATCCGGGACATCTATTGCCAATGAAGGGAAATTATTGATCCTGCAGTGCCTTGGGGAGGGGGGAAGGCGGTTGGATGTCCCACAAGTAGTTAGCCCCCCCCCCCCAGTAAGCGTCCGTCATTTAGGAACCACCTGAAGTTTTTGATGCTTAACTCTGCTGTTGTTTCTGGCATTACAACCCTTAGAATCTCATAGGCGAGGAAAAATTATCCGGTAGTAGCGCATCTCTGCTGAGAAGCGCCGGTTCGTGGGGAAAGTCTGCATCGTTTTTAGATATATTTGGAAATAAGTCCCATTCGGATCAGTAGGGTAAAGAAGGGTTTACCTAGGAGGAAAAATGAAGGAAGAACGTCACATATTCGACTCTGAGGTTAGAACTAGAGCCAGGTTGGTGTAGGGGTCAGTCTAGAAACCAGGAGGCTGTGAGTTCTAGTCCTGCTTTAGGCATGAAAGACTACTGGATGAATTTGCCGCCAGAAGTTGTGGAACTGGAACAACTTGCTTCCAGAAGTTGTGAATATTCCAACACTGGAAGTTTTAGGTTTCCTGCCTAATCGGGGCTGGACTAGAAGACCTCCAAGGTGCTTTCCAGCTTCTATTCTATTCTATTCTATTCTATTCTATTCTATTCTATTCTATTCTATTCTATTCTATTCTATTCTATTCCAATTTGGGACAGTCACCCTCTCTCAGCCCATCTCACAGGGTTGGTGTGGAGAAAATGGGGGGAGGGGTGCAGGTAGTTCTCAACTACAACAGTTTGCTTAGTGACCATTCAGAGTTACAACAGCACTGAAAAAAGTGACTTATGACCATTTTTCATACTTATGACCATTGTAGCATCCCCATAGTCATGTGATTTATATTCGGATGCTTGGCAACTAACTCACGTTTATGACGGTTGCAGTGTCCCATGGTCATGTGATCCCCTTTTGCAACCTTCTGACGAGCAAAATCAATGGGGGAAGTCAGATTCACTTAACAACCGTGTTAGCAATTTAACAACCGCGGTGATTCACTTAACAACGGTGGCAAGAAAGGTTGCAAAATGGGGCAAAACTTGCTTAACAATTTTCTCACTTAGCAACATACATTTTGGGCAATGTGGTCGTAATTTGAGGTCTACCTGTATTAGGGTATGTTTGCTGCCTTGAATTATTTATAAAAATAATAAAGGAAAGATTTTAAAAAAATCTTAAAAAAAGAACCATTATTCAACTTATTTCCTATTCCCCACCCCATAATGTCTAGGGATGACAGGCTAAAGGCTCCACCTAACATTACAGGTTGTTCTCGACTTAACAACCACAATTGGGACCAGAACATCCTTTCCTAAGTGATGTGGTCATAAAGTGAGTTGTGAATTTTTTGCCATGGTCATTAAGCAAATCCAGCTTCTCCCATTGACTCTGCTTGTCAGAAGTCCACTGGGGAGGCTGCAAATGGGCAATCGTGTGTTCACAATTGGGCAAAGACTGGTCACTTTTTTCAGTGCCATCATAACTTTGAACGGTCACTAAACAAACAGTCATAAGTCCACAACTACTTTATCCAAATGAAAGATCTCCATAGTAGTCTGAAAATTGCTGTGGTTTTCTTTCACTACTGTAAAGTGAGAGGAGAAACTGAAGTAAACAGAGTTGCATTTTCTTTAGAATGGGGCATTGCGTATGTTGCTGAATTGTCCCCAACAGTAACCATTAATGTTGGTCAGGCATTTCCCTTGCTTGCGTCATGTTGCATCCAGTTCATATTTCAGCATAAGCCACAGTTAAATACATTTTCAAATAACTGTGCTTTACAATTTTGCACTTGCGTGTTTAGTTAAACAGAATGAACTCAGTAGAATTAATCCAAAGTGTATTTAACCCCCTGAACCATGATTATTCAGAAATCACTTTCTTGATTTCAGTGAAATTATTCTTTTTCCCATGTAGTTTGGCTGCAAGTAATTTCAGCCTTAAAAGTGCAGAAATTCTCAGAAAAACTGTGGATGAAAATTATGGGCAGGATTCCAAATGGCATTATTCTCCATTTTTAGCATTCTTGCCTTCCCCTGTTTTTCTTCTATATTTTATTCCCCTTGGGCCCATTTCCATATTTTTTTCTTCCAACATTCCATTGGAAAAAATAAAAAGGAAAATATGTATTTTGACTGGGAAGAGCTGTCTGGAATATCCAAAATCTAATAACCTGCTGGTTTCTATTTCCGTGACATTAATGAGATTATATGGGAAAAAAACTAGCATATGTCTATTCACTTAAAGAGCATATTTCATTATTATAGTAGTAGTTACACTGACTTAGAAAAGTGTATAAGTGCATAAGAGAAGTTGCCAGTTCTCTGTTCCATTGTAAATCTTTCCATTTCCAGATGGTCTTAAAAATCTCAGCTGCTGAAATCTTTAGAATATCTGTTTCAGAGAGGTTTATTTATTGCTCTTATAATTACTGTCTAAGCATTTGGGAGCCAGTCACTCTCTCTCAGCCTAACTCACCTCACAGGATTGTTGTGGGGAAAATGGGAGGAGGAAGGTGGTATCTTTGTGGCCTAGAGTTATTTATAAATAATAATAATAATAATAAAAGTGGGTTAACAAATAAAGATTAAAAAATAAATTAAAAATGAATGGCAAAATTCACCAAGAGTCAGCCAGCTGAGTTGATAACTTTATCCCGGTTGTTCCACAGGGGAATGAAGAAGATAACTTGAAAATTTCCATGATTCAACACGTTGAAAATTAATTAGGATGCCCCACAGAACTGCCAGAACTGTCCTGGTCAGGAATTTGATATATGGTAGGTCTCAGTTTCTCCCTGTTCTATTCATTTCCTGGTATATCTTTGCCAGAAGGGTATTTCCCTTAAAAAAAAAAATCCTTTTGTAAGCAAATTTTTGAGGTCAACGTTGCTTAGCTGAAGAAAAGTACTTTTTGCTGACTAAATGAGATATCTGCTACAAAAAAAGAGACTCATTACTTCATTATAATCTCCCTGCAGCCAGTAGGATGGTGCTATTAAACTGCAATACTATGCATATTTTCCTGGGAATAAGTCCTCCCCAATACCATTGGTGAGAGATACTGTTCTAAATACTAGTTCCCACAAAGTATCCAGGAATTGCCTCTTATATGGATACTTTCCTTGGATGTTTCAGATTCTATACCCACCTTTCAGGTGACTTCCAGGAATGCTTCTGGGCTCCATATGGGTCCAGTCTATCTGAGGAATCATCTCACACCAATGGGATTGGCCCATCCCACCCAACTGGCACCATGACTTCATGGCCCTGCTATGGTCAAGGTACTGCAAGACCTGACATTGACCGGCATATGGTTCTGGGATAGGAATTGAAAATCTGAGACTTTCACAGTGGGGAAAAGTTTTGAAGCTACATGAAGTTTCCACTCATCCCTTCTTTGTTCAGCAAGCAAGAGGCAAAACAAGCAGGCTAGCTCGGAATGAGCTCTAAATTTCTATTATTTTCTTAATATGAAAGGGAAAAATCAAAATATGTTACTAAACTCCTTGAAATGACAGTGGTCTTCCTAATTGCCATTACGGACACATAGATCTACCTGGCAAAACTGTGCCATACTTTCCTGTGAATAGAGAAGGGGATGGGGCTTTAAGAGGTGGGTTTCAGGAAGAAGGAGGGTCTTTTAGTTAATTTTCATAAGGATGCAACTGGGACCAGAGTTTCTCCTTCTGTTAAGACATAAAACCAAACGCAACATGTCTCATTTTAAACCAGGTTGTTCAATCTTGCCAACTTTAAGACTTTTGGACTTCAACTCCCAGAATTCCCCAGCCATAAGTTGCCAAGGTTGGACGCCTTCGGTTTAAACAATATAAAAACTTTCACTGAAAATGGAAGGATATAATTTTTGCCTCCTTCTGGTCATAACACAGAACAAGACAAAAGAAAAAGTGCATAAACTCAAGACTTAATTTCATTTAGCATTGTGATTTTCTGTTACAGCTAAACAAAGCCAGTGGTTGTAAATTTTTTGTGTATCAGAATATAGACATAATACAATCCCTGACCATAAAAAAAAATGGATTCCAAACCAAAGGTGCATGGTAGGAATCATTCTTTTGATAATTGAACATTTTTGAGATGATGGGAGTAGGCATTATCAGTAAGCTGAAAAATATTTTTTTAAGAAACGAAGGTTTTTTGTTTCCTTTTAAATTAATAAATCTGTCTACCCAGATAGTTCTTGAATTTTCTTATGCCAAGAAAGTCAACATAGAAAGAAGACAATGGGCATTGATGCTAGAGGGACTGACAATCTTAGCTTAACATGTTTATAAGGCATTTTCACAAATGTCTGGATTTAAATCATTGGGCCAGTACATACCAAGCTTTGTGAAAAAAATATTAAGGGCTGCAGATCACAGAAGTGTTGGGGCCAGATTCCAAATATGGTCTAATGGATGGAGAGCAATGTCTCCTAAACTCCAAAGCAACATAAAAACAAGATCAAGGTTTTTTTTCCCCAATCCTCGCTACATTTTGGAGGGATAGGGGTCAGGAAGAAATCTGGAAATCTTCAAAAAAGCATGCTGCTTTTGCGATGGTGGCAAATATCTGGTGGCAAATACCTTGGATGCTGCTTTACTGTAGTTTTTGTCTATCTTGACATCCAGGCATGGAAAAATTTTCTTTGGCTAAAGAGAATAACAGAATAATAACAGAAAAACGATGACGATCTAAGAGTATTTGCAATAAAATGTGCTTGTCCGTTTTAGCCCTTACTTCTAGACAAAAGTGAGGCATTTGTTACTATTGCTCCATTGCTACACATTGATAGAATTATAACCACATTTGACCCTTGCTTAGTCAAACAGTGATTTGAGTTCACATACTGGGTTGTGCCATAATAGGTATGTTAGATTTTAATGTGTGAACCTAAAGCTTGTAAATAAAGATTTATTTCTTAGTGCAAACTCTAAATCCATTTGTGGCTTATTCAATGGGCTATATTTAACCATGGTTTTGCATGGTATGGTTTGACTTTTCAAAATTCTCAAAGACAATTGAAAAACAGCACAAAACAACTATCAAATAAAACATGGAATGAATATTACATTAATTATAAATTAGCAGTTATATCAAAGTTTTATCAAACTTACTGTCACAGGTTCATATTTCAAAAACTGTGCTGCTGTAAGGTTAGAAAATCCATATTTCCTAGAAGTAGTCATTTCTTAGTTCTGGAGGTGCTACTCAGAAATCTTAATGTCTTGCCACAGGCAATTTTGTATCCCAAGATGAAGGATCCCAATCTCACAGGACAAGCATGTGAGATTGTAGAAAAAGATTTTTTTTTCTAGGGCTGCAAGCATTTCTTTGACATCATCCTCTCAACTTCTCATGATAAGAAGAGAAATTGTGTCCCCTTGATAGGGCTACATGAATCCTCAGAGGCCTGTGTATTAGATCCTGTTGTAGTGATGCTGGTTGATGTTACAAAAAGGAAAACTGGAATATCTGCCTCAATAGCACTAATCACATGAAACTATTCTCCTAATGCACACATTGTGAAGTCTGATATTTTCTCAGCTAAGGAAAACCCACCACTTCTATTTTTTCTAAACACTGTTGCTTTAAGAAAAATTCAGAATCAAATTGATTCTTCAGTTCTGAAGTACTGATTTAAATATAGGAAGCATTGATCCCAATGGCCCAGCGTTGTCTCCTCTAACATCATCTACTGTGGTTGCCTGGAATATTCTCAGAACTGAACTTGAGGCCTTTGATGAGCAGAGCATGTCCTCTAAAGGAGTAATATGCCACCTTTCATCAATTTGCCAAAAGACAATTGAGTATTAGGTTAATTGATTGATTAATGTAATTTCTTTCCTGACCCGGTCAAAAAGACTCTTGGTGATTTGATTCTTCTATTGGTACATCAATGACATTTTGATGGTGGGATGGGGAGAAAGCTTTCCTGACTTCTTTGTAAGGCATCATTGTCAGAGCTTCACCTGACCTCTGAGGTCCATCATCAACATCTCTCAGTGCGCACAATGTGCAGCTGACATCAACATGCCCAGGCACTGGTAAAATAAGCCTGCAGTTTAGTTCATACTCTAGCATGTCATTTTTGGCTACTGGAGATTAAAGACTCAGCTGTTCATGGACCATGCATTTCCTCAGCTGTCTTGATCCCTTGGTTAACTGATTGTGCTGGAAATCCATTCATGTTCACAAAGAGTTATTTGTTTCAATTCAGCACCAGTGTGGACGTATGAGTATCACAAAGAAATCTCTGTCTGTGTTTGATGTCAGCTTTTTGCCCTTAACAATGGGGGGGTATTTAAAAAAGAATAGAAACTTCATCTGCCACCCCCCACCCCCCTGAAAAAAAATTAAGAAAACCAACCAAGAAATAGCACCACTGGAAAATGTTTCAGAGATAAAAAGAATTTTCAGTTTATTTTATGCATGATTTTCTTAGCACTGTATCATGATATCTTTATTATTTGCATGAGTATACAACTTACGTAACAAGCCAGATGCTTCTTGTGTGTATGTATGTGAATGTGTGCGTGCGTGCGTGCGTGATGTGTATGACTCCCTCATTGTGGGACAAATTCAGATATTTCAATGGTTTAATCAAAAAAAGGTTCATCTATACAAGCATTTTAAAAAGGGATTTATTCTTTTCTCTAAATTAGCCAAACCCAAATCCTGCAATTTTTCTTCATATGTTTTAGTCTCTAGGTCTTTAATCATCTTAGTTGCTCTTCTTTGCACTTTTTCCAAAGTCTCAACATCTTTTTTGTAATTTGGTGACCAAAATTGGTTGCAGTATTCCAGGTGTGGTCTTACTAAGGCTTTATAAAGCGGCACTAATACTTCACGTGATTTTGATTCTATGCCTCTGAAAAACTTCCTAACAGTGAGGGCAATTAACCAGTAGAACAGCTGCCATCAGAAGTTGTAGGTGCTTCATCACTGGAGGTTTTTAACAAGAGGCTGGACAGTCACTTGTCTGAAATGGTATAGGGTCTCCTGCTTGAGCAGGGGGATGGACTAGAGGACCTCCAAGGTCACTTCCAGCTCTATTTTGATTGATTGATTGAAAGTATGAAGAATGATATTATCACAGAAGATGATAGTGTCTAGTTGATCTTGGTGGATCAAGAAGAAAAAGTTTGAAACAGGTTGGATTTAGGTAATTTTTGGGTGGGAGATTTTTGATTGTTTTTTTACTAGAATATATTTAATTTTTATTCTTTTATTTGTGGACCACTATGATCAAGAACTGACTTTCAGCATTTCACAATAAAAATAAAAGCCATTAAAAGATTCCAGAGACTAAAACCCAGAAAGCTCTGGTGTCGGTCCCAGTCTCAGTAGCAATGACAATCAGCTCTCAGGCTCTTATAGAAAAGTCCCGTTATCACAGCCTTCTGAAAAAAAAAAAGGTAGAAATAGGGACTTACGGAACTGCAGGAAAGGCTGTTCCATAAAGTAGAGGCTACCTGGTTCCAGAAATACCTGCGCACCAAGTCATCCAGGGCTTTATAAGCTAAAATCAGCATTTTAAATGGACCTATTGAAAGCTAATAACAAAGAAGTTATATGGCTATAGTGGCTTTCACGCACCTGTGTGCAAGCGGCACACCCCGAGCAGCTTTCAAAGGCTGCTTTATATGAAGCACATTGCAATAATCTAATCTACAGCCAGTCAAGGTGAGAGATGTACTTGACAGGTCCCCCTGAACCAGATTAAAGCCGCAAATGCTAGCTAGAACAATCAAACGTGAACAAAAGGTCTGCTAGCCATGATCTCTACTTGCAAATTTAGCAGTGCCCATGAGTCCAGATGAACTCCCAAGTCATGGGTTTGCTCTTTCAGTGGGTGGAGGTAGTAGTACTACCCCAATGAGAGATTAAAACCAGAGTATACAGAAAACCAGGGGGTTACTGGATCACTGTAGCTACACATAGGTAGTCCTTTAATTATGGGCATAATGAAGCCTGTCCATCACGTTCATAACATGTGACAGTTGTAAACTAGGTTGGTCATGTGATTGATTTGGTTTTACAACTTTTTTGTGGTGGTCATTAAATGAATTTGTGGTCGTTAAGAGAATGCCATGGTCATTAAGCAAACCCATGGGTCATCATGGGTGCAGTTTTGCTGAAAACTGGAAGGAAATGCTGTTTTTCAGCAAGACAGTTGTAAAATGCAACCCAAAGTGTGGTCACATGATCGGGGGGGGGGATAACCATCAGAACTTTGAATTTAGGTCATAAGTATTGCCCCCCCCCCAGTAGACCTGTCAGAATTTCTAATAGTCACTAAGTGACTGCTCAGAACTCTGTCTATGTAGGGTTCACCTTCATCTTGTTTTGTCACGGTCATACACCCAAAGCTTCCAGACACCAAGTCAAGAACTCTAGAGCATCTTTGGCCCGGTCTGGGGAAGAGATCCAAGTTATGTTAGAACACAGAATAACAGAGTTGGACCTTGAAGTCTTCTAATCCAACCTCCTGCTTGAGCAGGAGACCCTATACCATTTCAGACAAATGGCTGTCCAATCTCTTCTTAAAAGCCTCCAGTGGTGGGGCACCCACAACTATTGAAGGCAAGCCATTCCACTGGTTGATTGTTCTCTGTGTTAGGAAATTTCTCTTTAGTTCTAGATTGCTTCTCTCCTTGATTATTTTCCATCCTTTGTTTCTTGTCTTGCCTTGGAAAATAACTGAAATCCACAACTGAGCCTTTTGACATTTCACCCCAAATTAACGGATAACCTATCTGAGTGGTTTCATGTAGAAATGATGAGGTAGGGGTGAGATGACTGACCACTGTTATGTTCCACAAGATAAGCTCTACTGGGCTGACCTCTTTGCCCTCTCTCCTGTGTAGATATGTAGTCACCAGACTGAATTTAGCTTGAGGTAGTCTACCTAAAGAAAGGGTCTCCAACCTTGGCGAATTTAAGACTTGTGGACTTCAACTCATAGAATTCTCCCAGCCAGCCATGGGAGTTGAGGTCCACATGTCTTACAGTCGCCAAGGTTGGAGACCCCTGAGAAGGACAGAATGCCTTGGGATTGTCCAGAGAACAAATATTGCAATTTTTTGTTGGATTACAAAAGGAGATTTCCCCCTCCCTTCAACAGAAATATTTCTTTGAGAGAAGGCATTTACTTTTTCATTAAAAAAACAACCACACCCAAGTGCCCTAAACTAGATTGACATGGTTTCATAATATGAAATTGCTGAATGCAAAAACTCTTAACAAAGGCAAACAGCAAAGGCGAACATCTAAGGATCTCAGCAGACATGAAACAAAGGCAAGGCTTTGCTGCCACCTAATGGTCATAGAAGGAATATTTTGTACATAATACAATTTGATCTTAGAGAGTACTGTATTTTATTTCATCAGTTCATCCCTACAAGTTTTTATGTTTGAATTTGGTAGTGGATGAAAGTGAGAGAATTAACTGCTGTGTGACAATCTTTTTCTCCAATCGGATATAGATCTTGGGATCATGGAAAGTGGCAATCCAATTCATATAAAGAAAACCAAATTAGAAAAAGCTGTCTGACACATCACATCAAATCATAACTGGATTTGATTTGCTGGGCTTGCAAACCCAGACATTGTGACTGTAAATCAGGATTTCCAATTTTTTGAATTCTGCAAACCCTTTCAATTTTCACAATATCCAATATCTCCGAGGACGGTACCTTAATTATTAAGATGATTGAAATTTTGGCACGGCATAAGCTTTTGAGTTCTTCTGAAATCTTCCTCTGGGCAAGATGATTTTTTTTAAAAAGTAGAAATAGGGAAAATTATTTTTTAAAGTAGCTTCTAATGATGACGAGAAGTGAGAGAGTTTCCAGTATTGCAAATTAGTATAATATATGAGTCCATAATACTGGATTCTCAAATGGCCTGTATGTTGGAGTTTGGTCATGTTTGAGATTCAAGGCTGTATCTCCTAATCAATTCTAATCATAATGTTGAGGCTTTTAAAAACAGGCTCTGTCAATTTATGATATTTCATTTTTTTTTCTTTTGCTGCCTGAAATTAATAGGAAGTGAAAGGAAGTGGATACAAAATAAATATGATTTGAAAAAAAAGATTGTGATTTAAAAAAAATAAATGCTGTCATGCTCTTTTTTGGAACAGTAATCCTGAACGTATGACCCAGATTGGGAGCAGAACTTTTGTTGCTAGGGTGTTGAGGTCATTGAATGAATCACTCCCAATTTTACAACCTTTTTTTGTCACAGTCTTTAAGCAAATCTGGCTTCCCCCATTGACTTTGCCTGTCAGAAGCTCCCTAGAAAGGTTGCAAATGACAAGCCCAGGGCCATGGGACCATCGTAACACGTGCAACCGTCATAACACATGCCAGTTGCCAAGCACCCAAAGTTTGATCACAATTTGAGTGTTGGCAGGAATAGCTAACACTCCAGAAGACAGGCTTAGGATACAGGAGGATCTGGACAGACTTGAACACTGGGCGCTATCTAACAAAATGAAATTCAATGGTGAAAAAAAGTAAGGTTCTACATTTAGGCAAGAAAAACCAAATGCACAGGTATAGTATAGGGGGTACTTTGCTCAATAGTAGTAACTGTGAGAGGGATCTCGGTGTCCTAGTGGACAATCATTTAAATATGAGCCAGCAGTGTGCTGCAGCTTCCAAAAAGGCCAACACAGTGCTAGGCTGCATTACCAGAGGGATAGAATCAAGATCACGTGAAGTATTAATACCACTTTACAATGCCTTGGTAAGGCCACACTTGGAATACTGCATCCAGTTTTGGTCACCACGATGTAAAAAAGATGCTGAGACTCTAGAAAGAGTACAGAGAAGAGCAACAAAGATGATTAGGGGACTGGAGGCTAAAGCATATAAGGAACGGTTGCTGGAATTGGGTATGTCTAGTTTAACGAAGAGAAGGACGAGGGGGGA
>NW_015388233.1:198035-207849 GCF_001527695.2 Protobothrops mucrosquamatus | reverse complement strand
GGAGGGAGTCAAGCTATTTTCCAAAGCGCCTGAAGGCAGGACAAGAAGCAATGGGTGGAAACTAACCAAAGAGAGAAGCAACCTAGAACTAAGGAGAAACTTCCTGACAGTTAGAATAATTAACCAGTGGAACAACCTGCCTCCAGAAGCGGTGAATGCTCCAACACTGGAAGTTTTTAAGAAGAAACTGACAGCCATTTGTCCGAAATGGTATAGGGTTTCCTGCCTGAGCAGGGGGTTGGACTAGATGACCTCCAAGGTCCCTTCCAACTTTATTATTACTACTATTATTATTATTATTGTTGTTGTTGTTGTTATTATTATTATTATTATTATTATTATTATTATTATTATTATTATTATTATTATTATTATTATTATTATTACTAGTACTACTGTGGGCCTGCTGCAATGTTTACAAGTGTGAGAATTGGTCATAAGTCACTTTTTTCAGTACTGTTGTAACTTTGAATGGTCCTGAAAACAAATGGAAACTAATCAAGGAGAGAAGCAACCTAGAACTAAGAAGAAATTTCCTGACAGTTATAAAAATTAATCAGTGGAACAACCTGCCTCCAGAAGTTGTGAATGGAAGTTTTTAAGTAGAGATTGGACAACCATTTGTCTGAAATGATATAGGGTTTCCGGCCTGAGCAGGAGGTTGGATTAGATAGAAGACCTCCAAAGTCCCTTCCAACTCTGTTATTCTGTTCTGTTCTGTTCTGTTCTATTTGGAGGATTACTTGTGGTTGCTTAGCTATTTGACAACATCTTCATACATTTTCATCTAGGAAATCCCTGACCATAACAATCCCATGTAATGTTCTGCATTTCATTCAGTATTATTATTTTTAGAGCGCTGAAAATATTTAGTAAATAGGGATGTCTTTGACTCTTTTGCATATATTGATGATAGCCAAGAGTATTGTCTGAAATGCTGAGATGAATGACGAATGTTTTAGGTGGAACAACACATTCATATGGGAAATTCCATTAGTAAATGCCACAATGGATGAGATAGCACCAAATACATGCCTCTATTTTTCTTCCCAAATGCCAGATGTACATGTTCATCCAGAACTTTGAGAAAAATTCATTTTGACTGTGATGGAAGGACAGATCAATAGCTTTGTTTTTTTTTTCCAGGCAGAATAAGAAATACAAGAACAAACTTTGGAGATGGAAGAATTTAATTTTCAAAATGTCTGCTCATAGCTTCTGCTGCTCTTTGCATGATAGCATAAAGAGTAAATCAAGCATCTTCATTGCAGGTCTGGAAGATTCAGAGTTCAGAAGAAGTATCTCTATGTGTAGTTTTACCTGTGGAGGTGTGTGTTTAATAATAAACACATAACTGTAGTCATTAGAGGAAGATTGGGGAAACAGTGCCAGTAAGGAATGACTAACATATTTGGAAAATCTGAAAGACTGAAGATCGAGATGGAGATAGATATAGAAGCATTTATTTATTTATTACATTTCTATTTTTAAGCAGACATCAAGAGAATTAATGTAGGCTTTTCCCCCTTTTCAAAATAACCAAGATCACTCAGTGAAACAAGTCTGCAATAGAACCTGCAGAGGAAAAACAATTGCACGAATATAAATGTATGACTTATGGCTTCCGGTGGCATTTTAAGGATTTATTACAGGGCTGACTGAGACAGTATCCCCTTTATCAAATGAATGATTATCCAGAACAGGAAATATAAACAATGAGGACACAGGGAGATGAGGCATAATGTAATTATGATTATCTCATTGAAAGGTACCATTAAAAACGAATTTGATTTCTTTATCTAAATCAGCACATTTCCATCCTGAGATCTCTACTAGAAAGCAAAAATATAAAATCTGATCAAAAGCCTTCATGAGGGATTTCTGACATGGAGCTGAAAGTGAAAAAGTGATTGTTCACGTATTGCATGCTTTGCTTTGTCAATAAAGCCGCAGTTGGATAGGGTCACTAATACACTAATTCTAACTTATTCAAATGGCTTTGCAAGATGAATGGACCTATCCGGCATTAGTAGTAGTAGTAGCAGCAGCAGCAATAATAATAATAATAATAATAATAATAATAATAATGGTAAAGTTGGAAGGGACCTTAGGGGTCATCTAGTCCAACCCCCTGCTCAGGCAGGAAACCCTATACCTTTTCGGACAAATGGCTGTCCAATCTCTTCTTAAAAACTTCCAGTGTTGGAGCATTCACCACTTCTGGAGGCAGGTTGTTCCACTGGTTAATATAATTTTTCAACAAGTTGCTTGCATTTCTCAGAAAAGTTTTGGCTCATAGCTCAAGCCTTTTTCTGGCACCGTTACTATCATTAAACATTCAAGCAGACTTTGTGATATCCTAGAACAGTGGTTCCCAACCTTTTCTATACCCCGTACCCCTAGATTGCTTCTGATATATTCTTGCACCCCTTACAAAAGTTTGAAATAACGGCAACAAACTATGCATGTACACTATAATTTTGAAAACCTAAGTTTTCGCGCCCCCTGGAATTTTGTCTCTAACCCCCAGGCGGTTCAAGCACCCCTGGTTGGGAACCCCTATCCTAGAAGGAGGCGAAGAAACTGACTATGGTGATCTGGTATCCTCTTGGTTGGATTATTGTAATATATGGTGTATCAAACTGTCTTTCAGGATGAGCTGGAACTTTAAGTCCAACCTGTGGACTTCAACTCCCAGAATTTCCCAGGCACCATGCTGGCTGGGGAATTCTGGGAGTTAAAGTCCACAAGTCTAAAAGTTGCAAAGTTGGACACCCTTGCTTTAGATAGTGCCAATAAAGCTGTGAGAGCTTAAGCTGGAGGTAGGTATGGTAGTCATGTGATGCCAACACTGGCTTCCAATCAATTTCAATACCAAAAGCACATGGCATCTTCTGGTCATCTAAATTATGCTCAGTTTAGAATCATATGAATATCTACCATCCTATACCAGAAAATCATTATTGGGAAAACCTGTAAGTATGTAGAGGGAGGGGGAAGAATCTGATATAACAGTTCACTGATTACATCTGATAATGTCCAATAGGTTTCTACATTTTCCATTCTGTTTGGAGAAGGCATATGAACTTGGGATGATTTTAGTATTCTCACCCTATTGGGAGATGCAGCAGATGACCAGGCTTCAAGCAGATCTCAGGAATTCACTATTTTTCAGCAAAGAACTCTTAATTATGTTTTTATACAATTTTGAACTCTGGATTTTTTCCCCCTTTGTTTTTGGTTGCCTGGTTTCTAGCTGGATGCTTTAACATTACACCAAACCGGCTAATATGTTACATGAAACTGGCAAATAGTGTTTCCTATAACATCTTGTAACTTACATACAATATTCCTATTAAATATTATCAAAAGTATTTTTTTTGGTAAAACTCAATATTTTAAAAAAATCTTCAGAAATATTTGCTCTGAATTTCAGAATAGATTTGTTATCTTCATATTTATTTATGTTGGCTTATATCTATTCTTTTCATTAGATTGTGTATAAATTGCTCTATACCAGTGGTGGCGAACCTTTTAGAGACTGAGTGCCCAAAAAGTGCCTCGCCCCTGTTCTACCCCCCCTCTCCTGCCCGCAGGGCCACCCACCACCTCCACGGCCCACCACAGTAGATCGCCCAGGCGGCCCAGCAGCATCATGGCCACACCCTCTGCGCCCCACAGCATCATCTATACGCGATGGGGCACGAGGGCGGAGTCTTGATCCCGCTGCCTGGCTGCCATGTGCTTGTCTGTGCAGGCTGTGCCCGGGGTGAGTCTCCGGGGGGTCTGCTGGTAAGGAGGGGGCCACAGGGGATGGCGGGGCTGGGGCAACAGCATGCGTGCCCACAGAGATGGCTCTGAGTGCCGCCTCTGGCACCCGTGCCATAGGTTCACCACCACTGCTCTATACCTTCTTGAAGTTCTGCCTCTTTATCCTCAACCTTATTCTTAGAATTCATTTGAAAGTACTTAATAAACCTATTTTGATTTGAATCCCAAATCTTTCAATCCTCCAAAGAGAAGGGAGAGTGACGTCTTCAAGCAGTGTGCCTTCAAGCCATATGGTCCAGGAGTTATGCCTCAGTGATTGGAATTAAACATGTATTTGCTGCTAACTCACCCATCATGGCATTTACTAATGGGATTTGCCATATTAATATGTTGTTCCAGCTAAAGCATTCGTCATTCATCTCAACATTTCAGACAATACCCTTGGCCATCATCAACACACACTAAAGAGTCAAAGACATCCCTATTTACTAAATATTTTCAGGGTTCCAAAAATAATAATGTTGAATGAAATGCCGAACATTACATGGGATTGTTATAGTCAGGTATTTAACAGAACTACAGAACCAACTATCCTAGGGTAGGACAAAAGAACTTAAGAAGAGGTCTGTTGGAAATGTAAACATAAGTCAGGTACTTATTATCATGTATGGTGGACATGTGTTGAAGCAAAGAGGTACTGGAAAAAAATACATACTTGGCTAGAAAAGATGTTGGGAAAACACGTAGATTTTAAACCTGAACCTTTTTATTAGGTATTATGCCAGAAAAGATTGATAAACAAAGTATATATTTGATTTTATATGTGATAACAGTGGCAAGAATCATATTTGCACAATATTGGAAAAAGGAAGAATTACCATCAGAGGAAGAAATAATTAAAAAAAATATTAGAATGTGCAGAAATGGACAGACTTACTATGAGGCTGAAAGAAAAAAAAGAAACAGAATACTATCAGACTTGGGACTTATTTTATCAATGGCTGGAGAAAAGAATAAAGGATTAGGAATTAAATTTGTATTAGTGAATGATAAACTCAGACAACATGTTGTTGAATAAGTACTATTGAATTGTATGGAAAAAAATAATAAAAAATTTACAAGAAGAAGAAGAAGAAGAAGAAGAAGAAGAAGAAGAAGAAGAAGAAGAAGAAGAAGAAGAAGAAGAAGAAGAAGAAGAAGAAGAAGAAGAAGAAGAAGAAGAAGAAGAAGAAGAAGAAGAAGAAGAAGAAGAAGAACAACAACAACAACAACAACAACAACAACAGCAACAAAACAACAACAACAACAACTCTGGACACCCCTCCCTATTGACCCAAGATACATCTTTATTCTTAACTCGGAAGATCAAACAGAGAAGACAGTGAGTGACAATTAATACTTTTTTGATGCTCTTCCATTAGAAGCTCACTCAGTGCTCAATAACTACTTTTTCAGCACTAGTATTTTCTTTGCATTTTAAAATAATTAGATCTTAGACCTATTTGCTGTATTTAAGATAAGTCATTTTACTCATTTAGATGGACATTTTAGTCCCCGCAGTTTAATCTCTAACCATATTTCAATTTTAATTTGTATTATTTTATTTTGTATTTTACTGCATTTTCCCATGTTAATTGTACAGGATTTATATAAACAATTAAATCATCACATTCACCAACAGGAAGTAGCCACCCAGGAATTGGATCACATACAAAAAGCCGAAAGTAACATAGAAAATGAAACACTTACAGATAATGGTTTAAAATATCAAAGAGAAGATTCAAAATACCTAATTGTCATTTCTAAAAACATGGAAGGAAAAATGTTTCAAGATATATGGTAAAAAATCATGACTAATCAAGCAGAATATCTCTATGTAAATCACTTAGTTAAAAAAGCATTTGGCCTTTTTTAGAGTAGAGTTTTCTAATCTTGTCATTCAAGCTAATTAATTTTGGTTTATTCAAATTAAACTTTTGTTTTTGTTTTGTTTTGTAAATGTGAATTTAAGCATCCCAAAGACCTCTGGTTATTATGCAGTCTCAAAAGTTTTACTCTTTCAGATGGCTATTAGAGCATAAATGCGATGTTTCAGAAATCTTTGTTTTTGCAATTTTATTGCTATCATCACTGTCCTAGCAATTTACTAGTTTACTAAATTTGTCTGCTGTGCCTCCCAGTTGTTATGTTTTGGAAGATTGCCACCACCAACACCCAAACTCTTTGTGTGAAAAGCAAAGATGAATTCCCATTTCATCTGGCTTGACCGTAGTGCAATCTCACTGAGGATATTGAAATAACTAATTCTATAAATAATGGGAAAGATGGGAAGATACATGATTTTCATGAAGATTCACTGTGGTCTGAAAAGCAAGAAAATATTCATTAATGATGGCTAGATACAATGGTAGCTGACAACAGCAAAGATTTAATCCAAGATGAAGTAGTCAAGAAATGGGGAAGAGAGATGATACACTTCCAACGCCAGATTTGTTATAATTTATTTTTTTAATGTATTTAAAGGGGATTGAAGCAAATAGATAAGGTAGTGGGGAATTTCCCAGCTTGACCATGCTGCTGACAATTGATTTTATCTATTGTACATTTGTATTACTCCAAAGTTAATGACATCTAGGAAGCTTAAAATCATAATAGTTTTTTATTATAATGTTTTCATTACCATATGCAACATAGTGAAAGTGTAGAACACACGAAAACTGAATAGTATAATTCAAGGAGCATTATTTCTATAACCACAAGAGTTTGTATTCTTCCTTCCTGTTGACCAGAAAATGCTATCATATTATTTGATAGGGAAATGCAAATATAGAAAACCAAAGATGCAAGTCCCTTCTTGTTGTTTTGTCTATAGTTCCCTTTACAAATCTCTTATCTTCATCAGAACATCTCACTGTGGACAAATCTGTCACTGTGAAGTATGAATAAGATACTGCCAGGACTTAATGTATTAGAAGGGCAAGTGGCTGAGAGCAAAAATCCAGTGATTCAATTGGTACATAATTATAAATTTAACCAAAATGGAGCATTGTTTACCCCAAAAGAGCCAAGAAAAGTATGAATGGCAGCAATTAAAGAAAGATCTTTAATTCTGATTTAAACAGACAAGCCATGAAATAGCTTCCTCTTTTTTGTGGCTGTTTTTGAAGTGTTGTTGTTCAGCAGAAGGAAAAATGTGTCTGTTTGGGCATTAATTTCTCTCCCTTCCTCTTTCCTTAGTAACAGCATTTTGATAGACTTAGCATTAATATGTATTGTTTCTTATTGGAATTTAAATTCAGACACTCTTAAATTTGTGGGAATCATGTGTGCTAATTTTGGTTCATTATATTACTATATTTATGTCCTCAAGAGATAAACTCTGGGGTGGTATATAGAAACAAAATCATGAAAACAAGTCATGTATAAAACATTGGAATTCCCACAGCAAGGTGAAATGACATTTCCTACTTCCAGATGTATCAAAGAAGAAACAGTGACTATATCCAATCGTCATGAAGCTTTGAAGGCTGGTTTTCACAGTTTTGCAAATTGTAATAACGGGACTTACCTCTGGGAGTAAGATGCTCCAAAGATTAAAAGTTATGCAGAAAGAGCCGGCCTTTTGGTCTACAACTTCCTGACATCCAAAGGGATGGGAACTTAAAAGATTATTTCTTGATACGTTGACAGATGGTCAGAATCTTCTTGAAGAAGTGGTCCTTAATATAACTAGCTGTCTTGCACAAACAAGCACAAAACTCAAGTGTAAATGGTGTAAAGTTATGTGATAACTATGTGGGACCTCTACGAATGAAGAAATTGTAGATATGGTGCTATGCCCAAGAATTGGTGGACAATATTATAACCTACCCAGCAAAGTATTTAAATAACTGCTAGTTATTCATTTTCATTACATAGAAACTGCATCACTGCCAGAGACTTCTACACAATGGAAATTGTTTTTAATAGAAACAGGAAGGACAGAAGGATGGAATTTACAAAATTCAAAGCTGGAAGGACAAAATCTGCCATCCCACTCCCAGTTCCTTTACTACTGACTTTTAAATGATTTGATGGAGATTTTATACTTCCTCTTAAATCAGAGATCTTTCCAAGTGCCATTTGGTGTATAGATATAATGCATTCTGCTGTGAAACTAGCTGTACTCCATTTTTTTTCAACCACAACAACCATTCAACAGAAGCACAAAAGCGATCAGGATTTTATATACAGTTGTAACCTACTGAGAACTTAAGTATCTACATGGGATCTGCTCATTTATAGCACATGTATGAGGCAATCCAAAGAGAGCCATCTGTGTCCAGCAGTATCAGATATGACAAATGGTACTTTTTTTTCTTTTTGCACATATGGGATTTTCTTTTCTTCTGACTTTCTGTTTTCAATCCTACCAAAAACAACACACTCCCATTCTATATTTGCAGT
The DNA here is from genome assembly GCF_001527695.2 of Protobothrops mucrosquamatus. NCBI lineage: Eukaryota > Metazoa > Chordata > Lepidosauria > Squamata > Viperidae > Protobothrops > Protobothrops mucrosquamatus. The sequence continues at coordinate 199,632 of NW_015388233.1, read as the reverse complement.
ATAGCTTTGTAACTCTGCTAGGCTGTTTAGCGACAATATTTTGTTTTAATTTTTGTTTTGTGTGCACTTATGAAAATTAGTCGCAGTAATCATTGGCATGGATTAATATTATTCTGCAGTGTTCATACATATAAGCAGTAAAGAGGACAGCATATCTTAGGGTTCTCTCCATAAAAAAAATGGAAAAGGTGGGTTTACACAGGGAAAGCAAGCAAGGGGATTGCACCAAGCTTGATCATTACCTCACATTTTAAATGTAGTGCCTGACTTGGGGGACACACAGATCCTCCAACAACAGAAAAGAGAGGAAATGCAAGAAAGATGGAAAAGTGTCAAACCATCTTCCTTAACATTATCTATACTTTTGGGGTCTTGGAGGTAATAATAATAATAATAATAATAATAATAATAATAATAATAATAATAATGATGATGATGATGATGATGATGATGATGATGATGATGATGATGATGATGATGATGATGATGATGATGATGTTGGAAGGGACCTTGGAGGTCATCGAGTCCAACCCCCTGCTCAGGCAGGAAACCCTACACCATTTCGGACAAATGGCTGTCCAATCTCTTCTTAAAAACTTCCAGTGTTGGAGCATTCACCGCTTCTGGAGGCAGGTCTCAGGCATAACCTTCAAGCTTTACTTGAAAATAATTGGGCATAGACAGAAGATCTTTTATTGGGAAAACAAATTTCTCTTTCATTGGAATTGATATTAACTCTTCAAGTGCCTCACAATCTGCTGACCTCAAGAGGAAGTGGGATGTACAGAGAAAGCAAAGGATTTGTCCCTTTGCCTGCCTCTGAGTTTGCTAATGTTAGACCGTCTCTTTTCTCTGCAGGGCGTAGCAAGCTAGGTATTAAATTTGCTTATCCCTATCATGTATTTCCTAAAGTAAATATCTTTTTCCAGTAAAGCTATGAATTCTCTTACTTACTTATCCTTGTTCAAGTTAGATTCCCTCTGTCAAGAATATTAATGCAAACACAGAGATTACGGTATGCTACCACAATTATTTTTCCCAAACAAAAGGGAAGAAATTTGGGACAATAAGTAAGTAAGTAAGAAAGGAGAATGAAATTAGGAAAGAGAATTGGTTCACTTGAAGTCGTCTGGGAAGAGCAAAGTTCTCGATGAGGATGAGAAGAAAATACTGTAAAGAGAGAAGACAACAGAAAAGAAAAATAAAGGATGCTATAAAATCAAGCAGTGTATGTTTTACAATTGAATAAAAGTGCATGTACTCTTTTGTTTTCTTCAGATTCCTAGAGCTGAAAACGAACGGTGCTTCTTGTTTCTTTCCCACTCCTCATTTTTCTCTGAAGACACCCTCATTATTTTTTACCAGTAAATAGTCACTTGTCTCCTGATGCAAAGTAATCCAAGATGCTGCATTGAAAAGACAATTTTTTTTCTTTATGAAGTAAGTAGCCCTTTCTTTAACTCAACAGCACTCCTAGATCTCAGATAGGGCTGAGACAACTTCTTACAAAAATAACAAAATTATAAACCATCCCATAAACTCTGCAGGGGGCATGGGAGGAGGAGGAGGAGGAGGAGGAGGGAGAGGGGGAGGGGAG
>NW_015388233.1:192978-197921 GCF_001527695.2 Protobothrops mucrosquamatus | reverse complement strand
GAAGAAGAAGAAGAAGAAGAAGAAGAAGAAGAAGAAGAAGAAGAAGAAGAAGAAGAAGAAGAAGAAGAAGAAGAAGAAGAAGAAGAAGAAGAAAGAAGAAGTTGTTTTTAGGTTGGCATAGGGGACATTCTGTTTTTTTCCTAACTTTTTGGATTTGTCATGAGCTTGTAAATGACCTGGGAGCCATCATCCCAGGCAAAAAGCTGTTTGTCTCTGTGATTATAATGAACCATAGCATGATTTGACTGACGTTTGGGAAAACGAAGTACTATGTTTTCATATGGACTGATGACATCTAAGGTGTCATAAATACATTCTATTTGAGAGACACCACGCCCTGGTGAGTTGTATACAACATAGAGGGCACCACACATCATGAAAGCAGCTTCTGCATTCTGGCTTCTGCAGGATGTATCCCATGTATATTCCACAGTCATGGTTGCATGGTTGATTTTAGTAATCACAAGCTTTCCAGCTGTATCTGGTTCTGCATGGATTGCCCATAATCCTAGTTCATCCACAGCTAAGTCTATTTTAGTAGAAGGATGAAGTTCGTAGGCAGGTATCTCTCCAGCACCCGATAAGAGCATCTGATCAGTTGCGTTTCTGTTCTGAATATCAAACTTAATTATCTCATTTAAGGAGCCATATCTATGATAAAAAAGAAATCCATTATATATAGCATGACCTGTTCCTTGCCAGGGAAATGGTAGTGCAATCCTGTGAGCCAGCTGTTTCGCACCACTTTCAGCAAAAGATCGAATATTTGCAAATTCCATAACAATTTTATTCTTTGTTCCAGTGAAGAAGTAAATCTTTTGGTAATTCTTGCCAGGGTCTTTCATCCACGAACCCATTGCGCCTCCAGACTTTTTGACTATCTTTAGAGATTTGAAGCCTGTGATCATGTAGTTGCAGCCTTTAAAAAAGATAAACAATAGTCCGTCAACAAATTTTTTTAAAAAATAAAAATTTTAATTGCTTTTCTATTTATCTTTTTATCTTCTGTAAGCTGCCCAGAGTCTACCTATCTGGAGATGGTCAGCCTATAAATTTAACAAACAAACAAACAAACAAACAGTACTCTGATGTAATATCTCAATATCTTACTTGAACAAACATAAATGAAGGGAGCATACATTGGTCACCAACTTTGGCTGTTTAGTTGTCATCATTCACCATCCTTTTTTCACATTTGCCCATTAAAATAGCTAACATGTTATTTTACAGCAGGGGTCTTCAAACTCGTCCCTTTTATGACTCATGGACTTCAACTCCCAGAATTTCTCAGCCAGCATGCCTGGCTGAGGAATTCTGGGAGTTGAAGTCCATGAGTCATAAAAGGGACGAATTTGAAGACCCCTGTTTTACAGGGTCTCTCTTCTATTGCTGTTCCTAGTTGGGCTACAATCCCTTCTCTCAGAGGCCACTGGGACTAAATAACATGTACTGTAGGAAGAGTAGCTCTTGAGGTTGCAAAGTTGTATGCTACCCTTATAAAATTTACATATTTCACAAGAATCCATCAAATATTCACATCTGGGGAGCCTGAATGTCCTTGTTTTTCCACTCTGTCTTTATTTTACTTTCCTTTTGAACTGAGTCTTTTTAAGATAGCCTAAGAATAGAAACTTTTTCCCATTTACTTATTTAGTAAGTTACTCAGGGAGCCATTTAGGGCTGAAAGTATGGTATAAGTGCTTGAAACACCATTTCATTAGATAAATATATTTAGTCTCTGTTCCTCCACAGCATGGCTCATTTAATACAGTAATTCTGCTATCTTATTTTTGTTGAAAATTCAAGAGTCAGAAAATTCTTCATGTTATGTTGGCATTTGTATTGTTAAAAAAAGACGCATAAGCAATAATATATTCAGACTATGGAGCCTATCTTAATATAACACACACACACACACACACACACACACACAGGTTATATAGGTTATATAGGTACTTTTAAAATGGATTTTTTTTCTGATTTTTTTTTAAAAAATTAAGGTATCAGAAGCTGAATTTGAAACCTAATGCACTCAAATTTATATACTTGTATACAGTTAGTTACAAATTCAGCTATATATACTGTGTATGAGAGCATATCATACACAGTAAGCAAATAAACACACACAGACAACTGTTTGAGGGAAATAATAGCTATCTGAGTTCAGGCATTGTTCTGAATGCAAGAAAGAACAGAATGAAGAAAAGTCCATGTAATTAATCCTCAACTCTGGCTTGACATTAGAGTATCTCTAAAAAAAAATAATAATCCTCTTTTCCTATTAAGAAAACAATGCATAGAATTTGATATAGACAGAAGATTTGTTAAAGTCTTGCTGGATTCCAGAACGCAGACATTTTTGTTAGAGCCATATTTTGTTCTGTTGATTACAATATACTTATACAATGGTTTACTCATACAGATAACTAGCCTGCCAAAGGATAGAGAACAGGATAGATAGAGAACAGGCTGTTTAAATACATACATACATACATACATACATACATAAATACAGCACTCAAAGTAAACAAGCTCTTCAAGAAGGATACTGTAGTACAGAGGCCCTCAACCTTTTGGGACTGGTTCTGTGGAGAAAGATTTTTCCACCGACCAAAGGGATGGTGGTTTCGTGTGCTACATGCATCCCACAGATGGGGCTTTGCTTGTTTGCACAGCCCAGTTACAAACCCTGCTGTAGTAGAAAACATAAAACAGCCTCTGTCATATTGGCTAGAAGAGTGATCCAAATTAATTAAAAGGAATGGAAATGTTTCCATTCCGTATAAGGAGTGTTATGTTGTTGGATCCCAATGGCTGGTGCTTAGGCTTATGTTTGAGATGTGACTAAGGGTCATAAAACCAAATGGAGGTTTTCTGCTTAATTTCAAAACAGGACAAATGATGCTTGTACTCCATTACAGCAACATTTAAAATAAAGCATCCTTGATCGAAAATGGTGGTTCAAGACATTTTTTTTGCGCAGTTCTTCAATCTGTCAGTCTTAGGCTTGGAAATCTTCACAACACAGGAGTGTTCTGATCAGTCTGCAAGATAAATTTTGTGCCTGCAAAGTAACTCTCATCAGAAGGAATTGGATTAACAGATGGTANAAAATGAACTTTCTATATTGGCACCCCTGAAAACATATTTACTTACATAGCAAAATTTTCTTAGCTGATCTAGACAAATGTCTAATTTAGTCAACATTTGGTTTAGAGAAAGTAGAGAAATTTGTCTATGCCTCAAAAAAAGTTCTAATCTAAAAAGTCTTGTCAAAATAATAGTATAGCAATTTTAAGTTCAATAGGTTAAGCTGCAGTCTTAGTTCAAATCAGAAAATAAATTCATTCAAATCTGTAGGGCTTAAATCTGAGCCAGAAGAATTACATTGCTAGTCATGAATGGACAGAGTTTCAGTTTTAGGTTGCATCAATGTTTAGAGAAGGATGGGGATTCAGTATTGTATTATTTCAAAAATGAAATTAGAGCTTCTTTTCAGAAAGAAACTCTGCATACTGTAATTTTTATTAGATTATTGGGAGCATCAAGGTGTACTTAATTTAGTATAAATATTACTATTGGCCAGATAATTTAGTATAGACATCTCTTGTCAGATGACATTACTTGTTAGGCTCTATCAGATGTTTGTTAATTAGGCTTAAAGTACTTAAGATATTTTCAGGAAGGAAAATTTCCTTATATAAACATTTTTATTGTTTCCATTACATTTTCCCGTTTATTGTTGCCAAGTGTTTGGCAATAGTTTTTTTTCCCCCTTGTTTATGACCTATTTTCTTTGTTTTAGTTTTCTAAATTTAACTTAGCCATCAAGGAATGTTAAAATGAATATAATAGCAAATTCAAACTTGAACATTCAGCAGTGGAGGCATACAATAATGCATTAAAATAATTTTCATATCTTCAGGTAATTTTATGTGCCAGTTTATGGACGGTACAGTATCATATTATTGTAAGAACAGCAAGAGTTTTTAAAACGCTGACTGAGACTGTTGCCATCATCTTTTATGAAATTGATTTTAGGCATGTACTAAGTATCATTCTTGCAAAGCAGGAAGTCCTCAGCTTACAACCCTTCATTTAGTGGTATCTGAAGTTACAACAGCACTGAAAAAAATGACTTACAACCAGTCCTTGCACTTATGACCATTGTAACATCCCTATGATCACTTGATCAAAATTCAGACACTTGGCAACTGGCTTGTATTTACAATGGTTGCAGCATCCTGGGATCATGTGATCATCATCATCTGCAACCTTCCCAATTGGCTTCCAACAAGCAGTCAATGGCAGAGGCTCAATTCACTTAACAACTGCATGATTTACTTAATGATTGTTTTGATTCACTTAAAACAACTGTGCAAAAAGTTGTGAAGCTGGGCACAACTCACTGCACAATGGTCTTGCTTAGTAATGGACATTCTGGTCCAACTATAGTTATAAGTTAAGGAGTATGTGTACATTGCATGCACGAGTCCAACTACGAAACCATAAGTATACATTTTGAATATTATGAGTAGACTGCTCTTACTTGCATTCAGCATGAGCTTGACCTTCTTTTTGGACTCTTGTTCTTCTGTTAGCTGCTGTTCCAAAAGCTCTTCATCAATGTCCACACATGGGGTGGGGGATTCCTTTGCAGATTCAAAGTAGTCAATTTCCCGTTGAGCTCTTTCCACTCTGGTTAGCAAATGGTCTATATCATTCTTCAGCACAGTCTTTAAAATGTTACAGCCTTCTAGATGTGACATCAGCTTCGTTGAAAACTGCCGGAATTCTTCTACATAATCAGTTATATCTTGATTGCATTTGTTCAGTCGGTTCTTTAGTTAGAACACAGAAATAGACAGTTTAAGAGTTGGCTCCAAACTCAGTGTTTACTAGAACTCTGGGTGGTTCAAACAATATTGCTTAATACTTGCATG
>NW_015388233.1:163321-192259 GCF_001527695.2 Protobothrops mucrosquamatus | reverse complement strand
ATAAAATATTCAAAAAAATGTTATTCGAATATGCATGTAAAATTGCCAATTTTAATGAAGATGTTATTTTATGTTCAGTAGTCTGGCAGATTCATAGAATTGTTTTAAGAAATATCTGGTATTTATATTCCAGAATTAAATGTAAACATTTAAATATTATTTACCTATATTGGATTTCCAGATGAATAAAAGTAGAAGTTTAGGACATAGTTCCTGTTTGAGGAGCACCTGGAATATTTCTGGCATTTAATGTTATGTAAACATAACCATAACCATAAACATAACATGTTATGTAAACATAAGCTCCTAAAGAGTAAGAATATACCTACTTCTATACTATTCTTCCACTTGGATCATCATTAGCAAGTATCTGAGATATAATCTAGCCATTTTTAGCTTAAGCATGCATTCTCTCTCATCATCTTCAAGTAAAGAGCTAGACTTTATCAGAATTTTACTCACTGCACATGTACACATTTTACAGGGTAATACATTTATTAGGAGCAGCAGTAATCCTAACTTTCTTTCCTAAACAACACTCCACTTGGTTGTTAAACTGCATAAAAAGCTAGTTTATTTTAAATGAAAACAGTTGATTTCCCCCAAACTGATGGTATATAAGTCCCGTACAAAGAAAACAATTCATTATATATATATTCAAACTGTATAGATGGCACCTACCTCCATCGAGATAACTCGGCGATCTATATAATGCACCAGTTCAGCATCTTGCATGATATATTGTGCTTCTATTCTGATGCATGTAAAAAATGAAACAAGTAGGAATCCAAGCTGTTTTGCTGCCATTCTTTCATTAAATCTTCAGAAGTAATTGAAAGGCAACACTCCAAAACTAACAAGCACAGTGAAGTTTCTCTAGCACAATGATGTATATGTGCACACATAAAGAGACAATCTGCATGCAAAGTCTGAATTATTTAAAATGGCTGTTCAGGTTCCTACAGTTTCTCATTAACACAATAAAGTTATGCAAACTTCTCAGCAAGAGGTTTGTTTCTGGAAGCCAATGGGGTGCTTTCCAGGATATGATCTTTTGATTGGATCCAGATGTTTAGAACTGAACTGTACAACTCACTCAGATTAATAATATACAACAAAAGCAAAATGATTTCGCTTTTGTTGGATGTGACTCTCCTTTCTTTCCTCCTAGTAATCTTCACCAGTGTACAACATTGATAAAGTTCAGTTCATAGAATCCGCAATAGAAGTAGCAATCTTGTAAACACTCCACTTTTTAAAAGTCTTTTGCATTTGCAAAACATTGCGTAGCTGTGCAATAAGGACAGTGGGACAGAGACCCACCAGTATAAAGCAGTGTAAGATAATATCCTTTCTTCATCATAGCTGAATAATGTTTTGATGATGGATATATTTCAGAGAGACTGATTCCAATGGAATTGCCTCAGCTGCATTATTTCCATAAACTCTGTTCATAACATTATGTAAGAGCTTATGCATTAACATGTCTTAGATTTCTTGAGGGTGTTTTTGCTTTTCCATTTACAGAGGGGGATCCCTTTTTGTCTAGCCTTTTACATTTGCCTTTTAAAAAAAGTGTTTTTACAGAATATCTGCCAGAAGGATCATGTCTCCTCCTGGCTGTTAAAGGAAAAAATCAGGAAAATTGAGACAGGGTTAGAAAGGGGAGGCAGGGGGATATTTTGTACTGTTTTTCTAAGCCTTACTTTTTCCACAACTGGAAAAACAAAAAGCATGAAATATAATCTAATGTTTTGTTTTAAATTTTAAGCTGTTGCTATTTAGCTTTTACTTCCTGAATTTCTTTAAAACTATGCAATAAATATGTAATAAAATTGTACATTGCTATGCACAGTATCAAACTATGTACAGTAATCTCAAATACCAGGGTCATAGAATTGTTGAATACAGTGGTTGAAGGAGGCTTTTGAAATCAACTGATCCAGTTTTTCTCAATCTTGGCAACTTTAAGACGAGTGACTTAACTCCCAGAATTCCCCTGCCAGCACACATCTTAAAATTGCTAAGTTTGAAAAACTCTGATCTAGTCTGACTAGGCTGAACTGCACAACTAGGTCATGACAAAATTGTACACAAGTGCAAGTCCACGGTTACAAGCTTAAATGATCAACATGGAACACATTTCACCTTTCTGTGGGAAGGTGCTACTTTCATCTGAAAAACCTCTCAGTTTTTCTTTTGTAATTCATGAACTTGCTTCCTCTTTTTTTTTCTTTTTTTAAAAAAACTATTGGTTGGTGTTTTTCTTCTTGTGCTTTAAGTTAGCTCTACCGGCATTAGTAGACCATCAGCATTGCAATAGATGCTCTGAAAAGTACTATGCGTATCCCACTTTTTCCTAAACTTTGTGCATGGTTTATTTTTTGTTCTCCTATATTTTATGGAACTTTAGCCAGATTTTCCAAAACTGTTGCATTTTGGTGCGTGATTAATGATTCCCGTTTACTGTACTCAAAAGATTAAACAATTGGTTATGTCAATAAATAATAAAATTAAACTACATAAAAGAGAGAAAATTTTATTATAGTTAAGTAATACCTAACCTTATATCTTATCAACATACATAACTAATCTATCGAAAATTATGAGGATTTGACTTTTCTATTTAGAAGTCTAACTAATAATTCTCTGTTCAGATATAATACAGACAGGAATTTAGGAATAGCTTTTAACATTCCTAAATTGAAGAGATAAACAGGCTGAAGATTATCTGAAGATAAAAAAAAGTTTGTTAGTACAAATTGGGGTCTGGTTCATCTCTTTAGTGAACTCTAAACAACCCTTTTCCTTACAATTTACACCTCTTCTGACGTCTGGTCTTATTTTAATGAACATGTGTGATATTATGGGATTCAAATGTGTAACCTGCTTGACCACATGTAATTGATTTTCTATGAAAAGGGGAGGTTACTTTTATCCTATCCAATCAATTTTCCTCTTGGATGTTTTGTTATGCTAACTATAAAAGGTGTTGTTAGCTAAAGATTGGGGTTCCCTCTTTGAATGAGAGGAATCCCTTTTGTCTGAATATTCTGATAAACTGTAATAAAATGATCTTCCTGTCTCGGTTTGTCTCATTGGAAAATATGCATGCCGAGGCATGAGACTAAAAGAGCCATATTTGGCCTTCATTACAAAAGGGCTGTTTAAGAAAAATCAAATCCTTGAGCTGCTTCAGTATGTTCAGGATATAAATCTACTAAGTAAATAAATACTATTGAACCATCTCAGATTTAATCAACTAACGTAAATCTACAAGTAACTATCACATGAGTAAATGACCATCTCTATTTCTCTGTGTATATTCATATTATTGAATTCTTCTTTATGGGTAACTTTGGGTGGGTAACAGTAATAACTAAAATGTACAATAAATTGAATATACAGTCTCAGACATCATAGTAGTATAGTTAAACCAAGATTAAGGAGACACAGATTTAAATCTACCCTCAACAACAGGAAATCATTAGATATTTAGTTCAATCATAGTAGTATAGTTAAACCAAGAATAAGGAGACACAGATTTAAATCTACCCTCAACAACAGGAACTCATTAGATATTTAGTTCAATGACTCGCTGCCCATCCAAATTATATCACAGGGTGGTTGCTATAGGGAAAATATGGCTGCATGTTGCCACATTATCCTAATGAAATGCAAAATATGCACCAAAAAGCAAACAAATAAACCTAATATAAAACCTATGTCTAAACTATCAACTTGTAGGTTAAAGGCCACCTGAATAAAATATGCTTTCAGTTCAAAAAATGGAACTGTTATGAATATGTATGTCAATATGATGGGTGCTTTATTCTTCACTGCAATGTATTTTAAATGCTTGCATTGCTTTAATTGATTTTATTTTTAAAAAATTTGCCGCCCAACGGCACTTGGGAGGGGCATATTTATTTATTAAATAGATAGATAGATAGATAGATAGATAGATAGATAGATAGATAGATAGATAGATAGATAGATAGATAGATAGATAGATAGATATGGACCTGCTTTTCGTGTACAATAATTTCTGAAGTCGTCTTTCTTTTTGGAGCCTACTTTTGCTTTCCTTAAGAATAGCTTCTTTCCTTCTTTCTTGTTTTAAACATTTCCCCATTTTTTTTCTATTCAGATTTTGTGAGCTATTTTCCTTACAAAAGGAAAAGATTCTATCTATCAGATACACTGTCTACCCAATAACTGCCTGATTGAGCTCTGAATATGTCTCTCTGTCTGGCTCCCACCTTGGCATATTCACAATCTGTCTTGTCTGGCTGTCTCCTCTCCCAGCCCACAGTGTTATCCACAACATTAGACATGCTTGTTTCCTTGTTCCAGCTTATTACTTTGCAGAAGCAATGACATCACTCTACTCCCGCCTGGTTAATTTGTCTGCTTTTAAAAAAAGATTTATGTTCTGTATTTAAACATTACATTTATTTCTTCCCCCTCAGAATTCAGAGAGTAAAATATACTGTAAGCAGTGACGTCGATAGGGACAGCCGGAAAAATTAATGGAGGACAAATCACGCTTCCCTCCTATCATGTTTCATGACAGAGGGAGGCCTTGGGGTGGTTTTTGGAGAAGGGTTGCCATTAATCAATGACTTTTTGTTGTGAGGGTTTATAATCGTAAATTAGATTGTGAGTTTCCATGTTCTTTTTTTCTGTTCCTGAAAAACCCAGAAATAGGTAATTAGCCTGCTAATGGGCCATTCTATGGCAAATGAGTAGACTGGGCAGTCTGGATTGCAACATTACCGCCATTTAAAACAGCAGTAATGTATTTTTTGTTTGTTCACTTACAAAAGGAACAGGCAAAATTCTGTGCCACCTGCCTTTAAATAAAGGAAACTTTATTTAAAGTTTCCCCAGCTAAACATTAAATTAATTATTTCCCATCCCAGCCTCTGAAATTGACAAAAATCATTCAGTTATAATAAAAACAACATACCCAGCTAAAGTCATAGACTTCAAATGGAAGTATAAAAACCTGAAGAAATCATTAAGAGTTCATCTTTTGCCAGTTCAAATGTTCCATAATTGAGGTCATCATGAGAAATAAATAATCATTTATTCAAATTTATTGCAGTCTTCCAGAGAGGAACCCCATTTTTCTGGATCCAAATACTTGAAGAAAGAGTCAGGTTTTCACTACCTCCCTTAAAGGCCTTCAGAGCTGGGGGGGGGAGAGATATCATTCCGGGGGGGGGGAAGTGTCACCACAGAAAAGACACACCTACTAAGTCCCATAGAATGACATTATCTCAAAGAGGGAACTACAAGCATGCTCAACCTATTGATGTATGTAGCATGGGCAGATATTGTTTGATAGAATGCTTCATTGCCATTTGGAAAGTCAGACAATACCAAGCTTTCAATTACTTTTGTTACATTTAGTGTACAAATTTATGTGCCAAAAGTCTTCTAAGTTGTTATTAATCTGCCCAAAGCCATTTTGCCCTTTTTTAAAATCAATAACAGGTGCCAATCAGATGTGTTGGACATGTTGAACTATAGTTCTTTTCATTCTTAGCCATCCTTTTCTATCAGCAGATAAAAGCCCATCTGGAGGGGGCTGTTTCAAGCTAGAATTCAACTCATCTGGCTGGAACAGTGATGATTCTATGCCATTTGAATAGGTTGCTTTTGTATTAAGTAATTACCATTAAAGCAAGCCATGAAAAAATATGAATTGAATATTGATTGCAGATCTTGTTTAAGGATACATTCATACATGTACAATAAAAAAATTCAGACACTCAGTGAAGCGGAATGGGAGGACTTGATGCCTCGGACTCGACACGGCCAGCAGGGGGCAGCTTTCTCGTCACCGTCGAGTCCTCGCTGCCAATTCCCTGCCACCATCTGTTTGCAGGACATCTCAACACTGTAAATTCACTGCGGGGAGATGGCGGTAGCGAGGACTTGTCAGCAGCGAGAAGCCGCCCCCTGCTGTCTGCATTGAGCTAGTGGCGTCGAGTTGTCCCCAGTGAAGGCAGCTGGCCTTTACATAACTGAACATAACTGAACATCAAAATAATAAACATAGGAACAGGATCACTTTTTCCTTTGTTTGTTTTTCAGGGGCAATGCCTCATTAGTGTAAGACTCACAACCAGAGGCATGCTGAGTTTTGAGAGTGTTTATATTTTTCTTTCTTTCTTTCTTTCTTTCTTTCTTTCTTTCTTTCTTTCTTTCTTTCTTTCTTTCTTTCTTTCTTTCTTCTTTCTTTCTTTCTTTCTTTCTTCTGCAGGCTACTGCCACCATTTCCCCAATAACAAGGCTTCATCCTAAGAATGAAAAATGCAACCAAAATAAACAATGGCAGCTCCCCTCTTGTTGAATTATCACTGGGGGTGCCCAGATCTGAAAACAAACAATGCTAGAAAACCTTTCAGTCTAAGGTGCATTATTTATGAACCATGTTATAGCCAGGCAGAAAGTGACAACTGTTTGGCAAAGGGAAAGCATGAATGAATGAATGAATCCCAGGCAAGACAAGAATTGCATTGGCATTACTACCTTGGTTTAAAACTGATTTAAATATTACTTAAAGTGTCTTACGTTCAATATTATATGTTCAAGATTATAATTTGAAATTTTATGTTCAGCAATACAAAATTAATTTTATGAGCTAGTCTTATTCTTCTAGTAACCCAGATGAAGTTATTCACCTTGTTCATAAGTTTTGATTGAAAGAGTGGGAAAATCATTTTTATCCTGCATATTTAGTGTTAAATAGTTTGTATGCTTTCCACTAATTTCTTTCCCTTGGAATCTGGCTGAATCTATTATATAAATAAAAATGTAAATGTTTGTTTGTTCAAAATCTTAAATCTCCGAAAGTTCTTCACTGATTGCTTTGAAATTTTGACACAATGTTGCATTCGAATACGCGCATGTTTTTATATACCTATATTATATAGATGTCACACCTGTGACAGGTAAAACATGCTTTTTTTGAAAAACAGCGCCATCTGTTGGATGTAAAAGCAACACATGCTTTTACCAGACTGAGCCACAGCAACGCATGGCCGAGTACAGCTAGTTAGTAAATAAAAGGAATAATTATACTTTCATATTGGGATTTTTGTAAATAGGGGGCACAAATGATTTTTGTAAAATCTGAAGATTAACTTAAAATCCAGGGAGCTGCTGTGAATAGATACATCTTACATTCTTTTCATGTTCGTATGTTCATAGTCAGAGTTGTGGGCAATTCCACTGTGAAATTTGTGAATATCCTCCCTCTCACTGTTTTCAAAAGTCCACTTGCATCTTATTCCTTGAGACCCCACAACAAGGGAGTATATGTAAACAAAATCATATTTCCTGCAGCAGAATTTACACAGTTGCTGTTTCAAAAACTAAGAGATGATATGTGCTCAGGGTAAGCTAATCCAGCAATACTCCTGCCCCCCCACTTTCCTAGAGGTTGTTTACAGAAAAAGTTTTCATATTGCCTAAATATAACAGCAGTGGCAATGCTCCAAGAACATTGCTCCATACTCCAAAGCAAATACCATTTCAGAAATTGACTGAAACTCCTCATCCACATCAAATCCTTCCAGGAACTAGAAGTTTGTAAGTAGGATCCTCAGGCCTCCTATAAAAAGAGTTTGATCTCTTGTAAGGACCAGCAAACATAGTCATATAATATTGTACAAGTTATTTCTTTAACGGAATGTTTATGCAAGGGAAAAAAAATCTGATTATTGGAAGTCACAAAAAACTACAAATGCAACAAATGTGCTTCAAGGGCAGACTAAATGGTATGCAGAACTCAAGTCCTTCCCTACTACTTCCTTGTACCCAGAATCTGCAACTGCCTCATTCTGGCAAATGATGGGATGGGTTATTCAGCCCTCACATAGACTTCTACCAATTTGTTCCTCAAAATAATGTTCCCTCCATTATGATCAACAGCACACTAAGCATTTTGGGTTAGTACTTAGAACTCCTCTATTCACAGGTGTTAAAGTTCAAACAGATTCTCTGTAGAATTCTCGTCCTCTTTCAGTGTAGAAGGGAGTGGAATATTCTTTGATAACCACTTTTTGATCATACTCAAGCCTGAAGCATTTATTTCCACAAATTTAAATTCAGACCTCTGTTGTTCTCCACTTCTGGTCAAAGGAATGTGAGTCCTTTTTACCACTGATGAAATATGTTTTCTGTTCAATGGGAAAGTCATCATTAATTGGTCTGATAACATTTTGATTAAAAAAAATGGGAAAGGAAGTTGGTAAGTTAGTTACTTCGAGGATAATGAAGGCAGAATGTCATTGTAGCATAGTTCTAGTCTGAGTCACTGCATTAAGCAACTCTCCCCAGGGCAATTTGGAGATCAGAAGGGAACATGGCAGGAGAAATGAAACATTTGTCTATTCATTTGTCAGTGCTTGGCTGGATATTCATGCTCCCTAACCTTCAGACTGACAGAATAAAGTGTTCACCATTATAATAGTGAGTACATTTGGGTACTGACTTGCCGACTGAAAGAGAAATAAATAACTTTAACAGACCAATGGGGAGCAATTTGATTATCCAGCTCTTTTAAGGCCTTCTTCAGACATACTGTATGCTAAATATGTGAAGACGGAAGAAGAATTGTATTTCTGAACTTTTCCCCAATATCTCGTGAACTACATTGTCAGCCTTACAAGTAGACCAGACTGGGAACACGACCAGATGAGCTCATTCTATTTTATTTTAAAGCGACATGAACAGACTATTGTTTAAGTCATAGAAGTACAAATGTCTATGGGGATTCTCAGTCATCCAGGTCATAGTTATCCCAAAGATGCTTTTTCACGAGACAACTGGACTTTCTTGTTTTTCTTTGAAGACATTTCACTTCTCATCCAAGAAGCTTCTTCAGCTCTGACTGGATGGTGGGGAATGGAAAGATTTATACTCCTGCAGACAGCTGGTCATTTGCATTCTTTTAGTGAGTTATTAAAGCTACCTGGAGGCTTATCTGTGTCTTCAGGGTCACCTGAGTAGTGCAAATGGGTGTGGAGCCTTCTTGGAACTGTTGAAAGTACTGTGTTGTAGACCGGAGATAGGTGATGTCAGATCCCTCCCCCTCTGTTGAGCCATAATCCAAAGGCACCTACTTTATTTCTCTCTTTCTCAGTTTCCAGCTTCCATAGCCATTTATTACTGCTGGAAATACCATTGCTTTACATATTCTGATCTTTGTTCTCATGCATTTAGAGCTCCTCTGCATTTATTACTACTGATGAGTAAGTAACTTTTTGCATACAATGCATATCTCAGGGATGTGTTTGGATGGAGTTAGTGGCCCTGCCTTGTTTCAAGGCTAACTCAAGAGGGATTGCTGAATTAAAGGCCAATTTGGGATAACGATTCTTAATTTTTACATCAACATTGACAATAGGATGGACTTTTCTATTACATCTGGAAAAACAGATCCATCTTCTAACAATGGTGGGGCAGTTGCAGAATTTAAGAGGAAACATTGGGATGCTACAATTGTTATTTCTCAACACCTGCCACTTCAGAAAGCCATCTAACTCTAATGGTATGTCTAATTATTGCTCCCTTCTCCATGATTATTTTAACCACTGAAATGAAGACTCATTCCATGATGCTTGAATTCAGTTCCCCACTCAAAGTATTCTGCGATATGTATATCTTTAACCATAAAATATAACAACATCCTCACATGAATCTTCCAGTTTTAAGCAAAACTAAAGCTTTTGCAATGGGAAGGAACACTCATAAACATCCTCATATCCTAAAAAACTAAGCGCATATAAGAGACTTGATTCCTAAAATCTTAAATTTTTGTCCATCCTAAGATCCAGTGCTTCATGTAGCATTTATATCATGTAGACATGATATAAATTTTGTAGTAGGTTAGTTCATTTTCTGTTCTTTTGGTGCAATTTTTTTTACTAACCAGGGATCATATATATAAAAAAACATATATGTACCACACACAATCACATGTAATGCCACACCACCTCAAATCAATATATTATATGGCCTTGAACATACTAGTAGAAGATACTTGAATAAATTATTTATCAGAAAGCGGGGAGAGAAATTAGAGAAGATTCTTTACATTATGGAATGTCTTTTATTACTGAAGTGTCTGCACTATCTTAAGGTTTTAAAACAAGTTGTCCATCTTTCCCACTTCAAGAAAGCACAAGGAATTCAAGGCAACAATCCAGCCTTAGTTTTAAATTGGTCCTCTAAAAGTGCCTAGGAAACCTTCTTAGTTTTGATAGTAGCAAACTGCAGTACTCTCTTTCTAGCTCTCCATTGACTTCTAATTATGGGTGTGGAGCTATATTAGCTTTCTTCTCTGAGTAAAGAAACCACAAATGATGGTTAATGGTTAATTGTGGTTTTCAGACTTTCCATGCTTGAGGAGTTGGAGATAATGGGATGAGTCTCAATTAAGGTACAAGTTTCCTTATTGCCTCAGATGTATATGATTGAGAATGATACATTTATTAGATTTATTAGATCTGGGAGATTTCTCGGAATGTGTCTGAAGGAGAAAATGGAGGTAGGGAAAAACATGTATTTGTGTTCCAGAGAAAACATTATCACTTGAGATGTTTCAACTGAGCTCTGTTCTGATGGAACAAACTCAACAAGTCTTAAGTGTCTTATGTTCTAGTGGGGTGGAGGTGGGGGGGGGGGGAAGAACCTGAAAATTTCCCCGTTGTCCAATACATAAAACAACGGGATATAAAAACAGGTTCCTTTTCCCTGGGCCAGAAAATTGGGATGGCATTCATGTTTCATGCTTCTATCTAACAAATGTAAAAAAAAAAAAAGCATTTTATACACTGAGCTGTCAGTGCAAACATCACAGCCCACGAAAAAAAAGAACAATAACAGAAAAATTTTCTCTGTCTGCAAACTATAACAAAAACAAAGCTGTGTGTTTTGCATTTGCACCCTGAAAGCAGAACAATGCAATATGTATAATAAACCTGTATTACAAGATGCATTTGCATTTGGCACCTGCCTAAATATATATATATAATTTTAAAGCAGCAGTAAACGTACCTGTCAGGCAAGTAACAATTCAGCAGGTAACATTTTTTAAAAAGTATGTTTCAAAGGAGTCTTAATCTTTGAACAAGTATTTAACTCTCTGTCTTCTCTCCCCACACTCTACCCAAATGAGAGCATGGATGGAACTTGTATCTGCTCTTATAATGGTTAATATTTAAAGGGGAAAAAATTCTGCTGGTAGAACATTGTAACATTCAAACAATGGGGGCTGGGGGAATGGTCCAAGTTTTTTTTTTCTGAGCTCAGGCAAACATAGGATACATAAAAGGACTATTTTGAACTAGGAACAGATTTTCCTTAGAACATTCCACTAATCCTTATTTGCAACTTTTCTTGCACTGAAGATGTCTATGGATTCTTGCTAAAACTCGTCCCAAGAGAAGTCTCCTCAAACGATGCATAGTTTAAGAGACTTGAGAGTTCTAGCTGATCATTTTGACTAGGAAAATGGATGCTACATGGGTATTCTTTTACAGGGCTGATCTTAAGTATCAGAAAATGGAAGCCAATAGCTCTTGTATCAGGTTTGGGGAAGTGTCAGGCAAATTTTGGGTAAAACACAGTATGTCCTATAACTTCTAAGGCTGGTGCCAACATTCCTAGTATTGAAATAAGGTAGCTGCTAGTAGAGTAGGTTCTGTGTATCTTTCCTCCATTACAATCGACTCTCCTAATTCAGATTATATTAGGTTAACCACCAGAGAGAGAAAGATGGCGGAAGAGAGAATCATCTGTTTGTTATTTGGTAATTACATTATGTGTGTATATCAGATTTGTCTTCTGAGAGCTCTAGGTGGCCTATCCTCCATCACAACACAGAAAGGCGCATTCAGTTAATAGATTTTTTTATTGGCCAAGGGTGGTTGGACACCAAAGGAATTTGTTTCCAGTGCATAAGCTCTCAGTGTACATACAAGTAATAGGGATAATCATGATCATATACAACATAAAACACATTCATCATAAATCATGAAATACAACTCTTCATCATAAATCATAATAGTGATAGTCATAGAGTACTAGCTAAGCAAACAACATAAATCATACTAGGGTACAAAAAACCAATATAAATTGTAAGATACAAGCAGCAAAGTTATAGTCATAAGAAGATAAGGGTAAATAACAGGAAAGATGAGGTGTATCATAGTAATACAGCTTTACTAAGTATGTTGACAGTGTTGTAGGAATTAGTTATTAAGCAGAGTGATGGCATGGGGGGGAAAACTGTCCTTATGTCTAGTCATTCTGGTGTGCAATGCCCTATAGCAGGGGTAGTCATCCTTGGCTCTTTTATGACTCGTGGACTTCAACTCCCAGAATTCCTGAGCCAGTTGTGCTGGCTCAGGAATTCTGGGAGTTGAAGTTCACGAGTCATAAAAGAGCCAAGGTTGACGACCCCTGCCCTATAGCATCGTCTTGAGGGAAGAACTTGAAATAGTTTATGTCCAGGATGTGAGGGTTCTGAAGATATTTTCACAGCCCTCTTTCTGGCTCATGCAGAATACAGGTCCTGAATGGAAGACAGGCTGGTAGCAATTGTTTTTTCTGCAGTTCTAATTATCCACTGAAGTCTGTGTCTGTCTTGTTTTGGTTGCAGTGCCAAACCAGACAGTTATAGAGGTGCAGATGAGAAATTCAATAATTCCTCTGTAGAACTGCATCATCAGCTCCTTGGGCAGTCTGAGCTTTCTGAATTGGCGCAGGGAGAACATTCTTTGTTGTGCTTTTTTGATTACATTTTTGATGTTAAGTGTCCATTTTAAATCTTGAGATATTATAGAACCTAGAAACCTGAAGGTCTCTACTGTTGATACTGTGCTGTCTTGTATTGTAAGAGGTTGTAGAATAGGAGAGCTTCTCCTAAAGTCTACTGTCATTTCTACAGTTTTGAGTGTGTTCAATTCAAGATTGTTCCAGCCACACCACAAGACTAGTTGTTCAACCTCCCATCTGTATGGCGATTTGTTGTTGTCTCGAATGATGATTGGCCCAAAATCACCCAGTTAGCTTTGTGTTGGAAAGAGGGCTTGAGCTGGCTATCTCTATGTACCTTAACCAATATAGGGCAGAAAACATCCTGCAGCCAAGAAGATTCCAACTCATTTGCACTACTCAGGTGTCCCTGAGGACACAGGTAAACCTCCAAATGGCCTCAACAACTCTCTAAAAGAATGCAAATGACCAGCTGTCTGAAAGCAATAGAAATCCTCTCACACACCACCGTCCAATCAGAGCTGAAGAAGCTTCTTGGATGAGAAGCGAAATGTCTTCAAAGAAAAACAAAAGTCCAGTTGCCTCCTGAAAAAAAAAACACCTTTGGGACAACCATACCTGGATGCCTGAGAATCTCCATAGCCATTAACTAATACACCACACTACTCTGGCTATCTTATTCAGAAGGCACCTGGTCTTTCAAAAACATTTATCTGACCCTGTTTTGGAGAAAGCACCCTGATTCCTATCTGTCTGATAGATATGTAATATGAATGTATTGATACTTGAGTACTTGAGTTAAAAAAAAATTAACAAATAGGTACCATAATCTTCTATATAAATAAAAATGTAAATGTTCGTTTGTTCAAAATCTTAAATCTCTGAAAGTTCTTCACCGATTGCTTTGAAATGTTGACACAATGTTGCATTCGAATACGCGCATGTTTTTATATACCTATATTATATAGATGTCACACTTGTGACAGGTTAAAATATGCTTTTTTTGAAAAACAGCGCCATCTGTTGGACGTAAAAGCAACACATGCTTTTACCAGACTGAGCCACAGCAATGCGTGGCTGGGTACAGCTAGTCCATAATATAAAACTCAGAAAACCAGTGATATGAATTAGTAAGGCCAGGCCATGGATCTGGAAGCAGAGAGCACAAACCAGCTTACAGAAGGCCAGAATGCTGCTCTTCTACCTACTTTCTGAACACTAATAAAATTTTGGGGCAGGACAATGGTACTGACAGACATCTGGACTAAAAATATACAGTTTCTAACATGTTTCTAACAAGTTTTTTTCCCCATAGAATTGAAAACCTCCCTGCTAAACAGGATGGAAGTATGTCCGATCTTATGATTATTTAAAGTTCCCAATGCAGGCAATGGTATTTGATAGAGCTATATTAAAGTCTGAAAGTCAGATATAACGGCATTGAGAGAAAATGGTGCAATTTTTATCATTTTCTCCTCTTCAGCTTAAAATTATGACTTTTCAGCTACAATTAGAAAATAGTGGGAATGCCTTACCTGGCTTCATTTGTTTTAAAGCCATGTGCATTTAAAAATAATCTGGAAAAAGAGCTTCAGCATGCACAGGAGTGCAAATGCACTGGCTTGCACTTAAAGCAGCTGCATCTTTCCTCAGAATTGTGCAACAACTCTTTTCAGTTGCCACATGGGAAATGGTTTAAAGAGTTTAAAGTCTTTGAATTTAAAATTTAAAGAGTTGTAGATATGTGCTACATTTATACCCTAGAATACTCTGAACCCATTTTTTAAATGAATCTGGAGGACTGCACAGCCTTAATACTTTTTCTAAGTAAAATAAATGGATATTATAGGAAATCTGGCCTATAAGAAATAAAGGCCATGGCCATTTCCACAGTGAATTTTGCAGTCAACACTTCCTTCTGAAATTAGTTTTCTCTCTTTCTTTCCTTTTCAGAGACAACAATCTAATTTACTATGGCCCCCTTTCTCCAAATATTCTGGTCTAAAATTAAAGAAAAGAAGAAATAGGGGAGTCATGATAGCAATGTTTCAGTATCTGAGGGGCTGCCACAAGGCAGAAGGAGTCAGGTTGTTCACCAGAGCACCAGAGGGAAGGACAAGAAACAATGGTTGGAAACTGATCAAGGAGAGAAGCAACCTGGATTTAAGGAGAAACTTCCTGACAGTGAGGACAATCAACCAGTGGAACAGCTTACCCCCAGAAATCATGGGCGCCCCATCACTGGAGATTTTTAAGAAGAGACTAGACAATCACCTATCTGAGATGGTGTAGGTTCTCCTGCTTAAGAAGACCTCCAAGGTCCCTTCCAGCTCTATTATATTCTACATTGAAGTCTTTTACATACTTACTGACCTAAGACAAATTTGGGACAAATTTTTAATTTTTACTGAAAACTCTCTTGTCTTTAACTGATGACTGATATAAATAAAAATAAAAAAATAAAATAAAAGGTTACTCTTTGTGTCTCAGTGGCTGAGATTTTAAACTAAATCATTTTACCAAGGTAAATACTATTAAAAGATATTTCATAATAAAGTGTAGAACAGCCAGCAGGGGATGCTAAAACATAAAAGTAGAATCTGATCCCAGAGAATCAGCATAGAGAACTGCTCTTCAAAAAGATATTTGATTATAAGGTCATTGCTAAAGTGCAGAAAGACTACGGAGTGATTATCACAAATGTCTTTCAAGGATTCCCTCCATTTTTACACACACACCTACACACACCATGGTCTCTCAAGGTTGGGAGGGAAAATTCTTTCTGAATGTATCAGTTACTTGGTATTTTGTGACATATCACATTTGGACAAGAATACACAATTGATTTTTCTTATTCCTTCTATTCTAGAAGAGAATTCTTCACAGAAGGGCAGCATGATTTGAGCTGCAAAAATCCAGATGACCAATGGATGGCAGCAATGTCCTACTTCTCTGAGCTGCCATCTGGTGACCATTTAGATTTTTGCAGCCAAGAACTGACAGTCTTCCTTAAAAGTAGAGAAGCATTTAACTTCATGACCTGAACTCAAAATACAGCTTTGGTTTTCAATTCTACAAAACAAATGAACATTGTGAATGAAGGTGAATATACGTGTCCCAGGATAATGTTGTAGGATCCAATCTGGGTTGGTCACTGGGACCACAGAGTTTGTCTTCCGAGCTTTCAAACTCTTTGAATCTAACTTTGAATAAATCCATTTTTTTCTCCACAGAAAGTTTAATTTGGGGTAACATTCAAGGAGCCTGGCTTTGACCTATAAAGTTTTCAACATCATCTTGCTAGGGTTTCTGAAAAATGTCCTTCCATCTTCCAATTTCCATTCTTTTGTTAGATGAAGAGCAGCCAATGACAGTTTTTTTTTCCCTCCAAGGACGCAGTCATACAAAACATGTTTGCCCTGGGGCAATTGTCTCTTTTTGAGTTACTGGATCAAGACAATTTTGTTTGCTCAAGCTCTTAATAATTGGGCTGCTGCTTATTATGCAAGTCCTTTCCAGCTGCTCATTTCAGCTTTGAATGCTTTGCATGTTTTTCTTGTTTTGCTCTGATCTATTGCTTTAAGTGCCATGGAAACGACTTGATCAAAAGTCAAGGTATAAACCATTAGAATAAATAATATTGATACCAGAGACTTATGCACAAGACTTAAAAGAATTGTCAGTTCTGGATCCTAGCGTTTTCTTTCTCCCAGATTGAGTGTCCTGAATAAGCTTGGCTGGCAGATGATTGAGGAAAAGAATGGATAAAGGCTGGCAGGGCCATGTGGTCTATTTTGAACATCCAGAAGGCATATGGAGTTTATTTATTTATTTATCGAATTTCTTACTGTAATTGAGAGGTTACCGTCTCAACTGTAAATAAAACAGGATGCTGCCAACTGTGAAAAGTTTTACCTGCCAGCCTGGCCACCTTTGCTACTGAAATTGAAATGAAGAATAGAGGAGGAACCATCTTTGTGTCAGGTGGGAAAAGGGTTGGCAGTGTTTCTCAACCTCATGAACTTTAAGATGGGTAGACAATAATTTCCAGAATTCCCCCAACCAACATGCTGGCTGGTGAAATTTTGAGAGTTGAAGTCCACCCATCTTAAAGTTCCTGAGGTGAGAAACACTGCTCTAGAGGATGACCATAACACAGAAATGTGGACTAGAGCTCGGTCATGCCTCTGGAGACTGTAGGAATGTATACTTCATGACATAGTAGGACAAACTGATAAGCTTTGTCATACTGTTGCTGTAGGACAAAGTAGGGATTATGAGCTCCCAAACTCTTAGGACAAGGCACTGCCACAGTCCTGATGATGTAAATATGGGGTGTCCAACCTTGGCAACTTTAAGACTTCAACTCCTGGAATTCTCAAGCCAGCAAGACTGGCAGGGGAATTCTGGGAGTTGAAGTCCATAAGTCATAAAGTTGCCAACGTTGGGAGTTGAATTCTGGGACCTGAAGTTCCCAAGTTTTAAAGTTGCCAAGGTTGGACATCTCTGATGTAAGTGATAGCATCGGATTTGGGTTCACAGTTCACAGTTAAACTAAGAATAATATGAACTGAATTTGGAGAATTTTGCCAGTTTCTCTGGGCTCAGTTTTGAGTAGCTTCAAAATGGTGAGTGCCATCAGGCATGCATGTAAAAAGGAGAAAAGGTTCTGATGGCCTAGTCACACCTACCATTCTGAAACCAGTGATCACCATTGGAGATGTTCTTGGTTCTCTGCAATAAAATTCTGCCTGTGTTGCCTAATACCAGCCTGTGCCTCTTGAGCAATCATGTTTAGTGTGGCATTCCAAGGACTGAGTAGCTCTGGGTCAGTGAGAATAACATTTTCCTAGCCACAATGAAATACACTTTTGTAATATAAAACTTCCACAGAAACAAAGCACATCCTTGAGTCAGTGCCATGAAGTAATATATAACCGATCACCATCCAGAGTGACTATATGTAAAACTTGTTTTACATTGTTGTTGCAGGACTCTATTTTCAGGATTGGAGGAAGCTGTATGCTTTGTACTCTGGAAACCCTGAGATTCGATTCTGGAATTCTAGCTTCAAAAATCACAGGAAGCAGGATTGGATATCTTGAAACAGTCAGAATAAATGATGCTGTGGGGTTCAGTGAATCAATAGTACAAATGCTGGCCTATTGTTAGAAGTGTTTTGAAATTACTGTGGACAGCACCTTTTGGATGTTATTAAAGCACTATTGCTGTCTTTATTAATATTGTATTTTTTCTACCTAATGGGAATAGCAATGTTTTCTACTTCATAACACTTTCTCTCTTGATTGGCTTTGGATGCTTGTTTGGCTTTGGATGTTCGGCTCAAGCCAATCCTGTATAGCATATGCCAAGAAGCAGTTTCTATATATTCATCTCATATTGTGCACAACATTCCCTAATAAACACACAGATCTTATTTTGATTTTAGATGCTACGAGTTATCCAGATTGTTTAATTCCATGTGAACATAAGCAATAAAAAGACGTATGTTCCTTCATACAACAGCAGCATTTTTTAATAAGAGAAAGAAAAATAATAATAAACTGTTTTCATATTGCTTGCAAGCCATATGAAAATAATGTGGTATCCATGGTAAAGGAACCAAAAATATATTTCAAGTAGCTAACAATCCATCTGCAAAATAACTGACCCAAAAGGAAACTCTTAGCCCAATTGTCTGCTTCTTGTTTAGGAAATAGCACAGCTTGGTTTCTATGCCCAGACAGAAAAATATGTGCCTTTTGCACAGCATATGGCTGCCAAATAATTAGGAAGAAAAAAAGGGGGAATTATAGTTTAATCTTATTATAGAAAATTTCACTCCCTTACCAACACCTTACAACAGAAGGCAGCCAGGAAATTAGCAGATAGGAGGCTCAAAAACTATAACAGAGGCTATAGGAAAGACTGCATTTCTGTTCACTGAGGTTAATCATTGGACCACATTGGCACTGGTAATAATCAGCCCGCATGACAAAGGATAAGGGTGGAGTCAGGGGGAAATCCCAGCTGAGTGTTATAAACCGCACAAAGGAAGATCTATTTAGTTTTCAGAAGATAGAATACAGAGAGTTCAGTTGATCAGCAGAAGAGTTTTTACAAGCCCAAAAGGAGTGGAAGGCCTTGCAATGGGAGGTGGGGGTGGGGGCAAAGAACCTGCCAAAGGAGTCCTAGATTCATATATACTCTCCAAATCCATTATTCCTATCTCAAAGGCTCCCCCTTAGCTTTCATAGATAAAAAGTTGTTCACTTGGCTTGACATTATCTGTGACTAGTCACACAATAAACTGTACACGTAGAGCAAAGTGGGTTGACTACCTGAAGGTAGGATAAGAAGCAATGGGTAGAAGCTCCTTAAAGAAAGATCCAATCTGGAACTAAGAAGAAATTTCCTGATAGTGAGAAAAAAGAATCAATGGACAGATTGCCTCCTGGGGTTGTGGGTGCTCCATTGCTGGAGGTTTTCAAGAAAAGATTGGACAACCATTTGTCCAGAATGGTATGATGTCTCCTTCCTTGAGCAGGGGGTTAGACTAGAAGAACTTTGAGTTCCTTTCCAGCCTGATGATTCTATTCTATTCTATTCTATTCTATTCTATTCTATTCTATTCTATTCTATTCTATTCTATTCTATTCTATTCTATTCTATTCTATTCTATTCTATTGCTATGATTCTCTCTCTCTTTCTCCCCCTCTGTCCCCCTCTCTCCCTCCCCATATACACTGTGGCTAAGCTCATACATTTGTTTTATTTTTGTGAACCCAGCCATTGCAGTCTACAATCCATGATTTGATGTGTTAGGTGTGAATCAGGCCGGTGGCTTGTTCAGCAAACCTTAGTAAAATCAAATAATAAATTGGTGTGCATGTACCTGATATACTTTAAACACAGAAGTGCTTGATGTTCAGCCTGTGTATATCTAGTCAGAAATAAATGCTATTGA
The DNA here is from genome assembly GCF_001527695.2 of Protobothrops mucrosquamatus. Taxonomy (NCBI): domain Eukaryota; kingdom Metazoa; phylum Chordata; class Lepidosauria; order Squamata; family Viperidae; genus Protobothrops; species Protobothrops mucrosquamatus. Next base: position 172,494 of record NW_015388233.1, on the reverse strand, counting down.
ATTTACAAAGCTTAAATAGGATTTGAGCTCTAGGTATTTGCTTTAAGCTTTTGATAACTTGAAGGCTTCTGAGATTTGGGCAAAATACTAAGGGGATCTAAAAGATAATAAAGTCCCTTAATGGGCACAAAATAAGTATCCTGCTCAGTTCTTGTTGCTAGGTGAATTAGCTGAAGGGCTAGAAAATAATGAGAGAATGTAAGTTATCCATCTTTGTCTGACTGAAGGGTTGGGGCAAGGTTTATCTCAATGTGTAAAGGAAGAAAGTAATGTAAAACAGCCAGAAAACCACAAGAGTTTTTGATATAGCAACTCTTACTGTACAGTCCTATATATTTGTTTAGAATCAAAATTCTCAGATGGCCATACAGTAGGATGTTTCTCAATTCCTATCAGTTGACAATCAGATGAAGATTGACATTGGAAGACTTTGCAAACTCCCTCCTCTCATCATCTCTGGAAAATTTCCCAGACCCTTGCCCCACTGATCTCCAGTATTACTCTCCTCAACCCTTCTCCTCTCCAAATCATGGGGCATTGTTTTGGTCTGCTTCTGAATCAACCTCATATAAAGAAAAGTAAGACTAAGTCCTAAGGTAACCTGAACTGCTCCCTGAGATTGAGCAGGAATGTTGAAAAACAAAGCAATTCCTGAGTACTAGTTACCCTTCTATAACAGTGACCTGGCAGTGAGGGATCTCCTACATCCTGTCAATGCTGGAACTGTCACAGCCTTAGCAAATGCATCTTCTGACCCTCTTCTCCCCATAAGAGAGCATGGATGTCCTTACAACCAATCTATTTCAGCACACTAAAATTGGCAGATATAACCTCACACTAAAAGTCCAGTAACAGCTTGTTAGGGCAGTCAGACAAAGACTAAAGGCAGACCAGAGAGCAGACCTAGAGCAGGAAGGAAGGAAGAAAAAAAAAACCCCAAAGACACCTCCCAACTCAAGCCAGGAAAATTTAGATAGAGACACCTCTTGTCCTTTGTCTTATTATGTAATTCTAGCATTGTGAATTTACAGATGGAGTGCAGATTAATGATATTTGCTTATTTGCATGCTGTCATGATATTCCTTTATTACTGACACTAAAAGTCAAGCTTCTCTATTTAATTAGTCTATGAAACAGAGTACTTTCTATCTTTGTCCAAGCTGCCTCATTCAAACAGAACTAAGGAAAACACTTAAGATTTTGTATACCTAAAATTGTTTGCCTGCCCTGTTTTAGAAGGCCTTGGAGACAGTTGGATCCTTCTACAAAAGGTTTTGTCACTGTTTGTCACATTTTATTTCCCCTTAATTGATGTGATGTTATTATTGTTTCATGTGCAAAGGACTATTATAAGCATTGGTTTTCCCATTAATAAAAAGTGTATTTTTTTCTAAAAGAAAGTAATAATGTTTACATATTAGCAAATGTGTTCCTTGTTGTAAGGAATTACACAAACTATGTAGCCGAAGTACACTTTTAATATTATTTCTTGCATGTTTTGTGTTAAGAAGATGAGCACTCGCAATGATGACATTTATCCATTAACATTTATCTTTGATCCCATAATAATTAAATCAATCCGAAGCAGATCTGATATGTCAAAAAATACTAATCATTCAGTGAAGGAAGAAAATATATATTCATAGAATTCAAATTAAACATAAAAGCGTTTGAGTGTGTGTGTGTGTGTGTGTGTGTGTGTGTGTGTGTAGGCACATATTGTACATATCATATCCATCCATAGTGTCCACATACATTTCATATATGTATATCATGTACAACTATATACATACATATGAGGATACACACACAGTTTAATTTTGTATATTTGAATATATACAGAAGATGTCTCTAATATATATATATATATATATATATATATATATATATATATATATATATATATATATATATATATATACACACACACACACACACATGTATTTATTATGATTCATCCATAGGAAGAATACTAATTTTAATGATTGCTGTAAGTTTTAATTGATGTGATGTTTACTATTATTGTTTTATTTTGTTGTCACCAAAACTAATCTTAATACCAGTGCCTCACGCCGGTTGCCATAAACCTGTTGGAAGAGTATTTTACTACAATGCCAAAAATTTCTAGAATGCCAAGATATTTGTTAGATTTATTTTTTAATCCTCCCGTTTTTATTTTTTATGAATAACTCCAGGTGGTAAAGATACCAAATACTCCTTCCTGCTTCTTGTTTCCCCAAATAACAATCCTGTGAGGTGGGTTGGGTTAAGAAAGAGTGACTGGCCTAAGGTCACCAGCTGGCTTTCATGCCTTAAGGCAAGGCCAGAACTCATGAGCTGCTGGCCTCTAGGTCAGCACCTTAACCACTACACCGTCACTTCACTTGCTCACTTTCCCAATTCTACACACTCCTTCCTTTCTTCCTGAATTAAAACTCTAAATGGCTAATGCAATCCCGTTAGAAACTATATCCAAATGGAATGGTTATTCAATTTTATATTTTAAATGACATAAGGTCACTGGATATGAACAAATAAAGTCCATTCAGGCTGGTTTTGTTGTTCTGATTCCACTCAAAGAAATTTTTTATGGACTGTTCCTTAAAAAGATAATGAATCAATAAATTATCATCAACTTTGTAGGCTGTTGCAAATGGCAGTGTTTCAAAAGGGGAGGAACATTCACCATGAAAGTGGATAGATTTAGTTCAGGCCTATGTAATATTTATTTTTGCTAAGTTATTCATGAAGAAAATTGGGAAGTAAAAAGTAGCATACGCCACAGAGGAGATGTCTGTGTCATACAACAGATACTTATTTTATTAATATTGTACAGTCATATAGTTTTGATGTTGGCCTTTTGCACATCAGATTGCTAGATAGCATTAATATAAATTACCAAACTTCAAAATACTTTTCACTTGACATGCTTCTTGCCAGTTATGTGCACTGAATAGTTTTTGAACAATTAATGTCTTCTCTAATAATGTTAACGTATTTATTCTGTACATGACAAAAGTCAGAAATAATCATGATTCAGCAATCCATAAAAAGAAATTTATCTTTTTTTTAAAAAAAAAAAAAATCTGCCTGCTTTTTGGTGATATCTTAAAATCTCTCTTGGCATGCTGATGTTTTGGCACGCAAAAATATAGACAGCAAATTCAAATGACTTGTTTTGAATCATTTACATAATTTTTAATCCCAGAACTGAAGATGGCAAAGCTTAAAAGCAAGAGATGCACAAATCTCCTAATAGTAGGTAATTTTGTACTGTATGTGTTATGGGTATATATGTGCATGAGAGAAAGAGAAAATGCAGTACTGAATAGAAAAAAACAGTGGTTTATAGAAGCCCCAAAATTTCTGGAAGAAAAGATGTAATGAATGGGAAATGAAATGGAACAACCTTAAAGAGGAAGGACTGGCCTGTTTGATTAGAATCTTGAGTATTCCATAAAGCCACATATTGTTGCAGAACCCACACATGGGATTACATGTACAGCTGAGGATGACTCAGCGGCTACAAGGAATGCCATTTGAGGAGACATTTGCAACCAGGTTCTTCTTGTTGATATCTTCATCTCTGCATTCTCAAATCTCATCCAATGACCTCTTCAATCTCTTGGGGTAAATTTTAGGACATTAAAAAAAGTTGCAATTAGAAGAGAACTCCGCTATCACCCTGATCCTTTCATTGGTGGACAAGCAACACTGTAAACACCCTGGAAAGGCACTCAGAGAGCACATCTTAAGGTCACAAAACAGCAAAAGGGTAGCATCTGGATCCACCACTCCTAAAGCTAGTCCAGATGACTCCTATTGAAATGTTGCTGTGACCACTTGCAGCATCAGAGAGCAGGAGATATATGAGTTTATGCTTATACAGAGAAGCAGTTTGCACTGGTGCTTGGAATCAGAACAGAAAAGTATCAGCTGATCAGATGAAGAATAGGACTTTCCTAGATTTGAAGACAAACACCTGACTGGGGTGTTGCAGCACGTGTCTAGTTTCTGGCTATGAAGTCTTCTCAGAAACCCCAACTCTGCTTGAATCAAATCTTTGACTGCTGTCAGTTCAGAGTGAAATGCAGGCTATAGGGGTATTTAAAATGAAAATGGATGTTTTAGACTTTATCAGAGACAGTATCATTATGGGAAACGTATTAACTGACTATGTGTCATCAAAGTGAATTTCTAAAGAAAACTTATTACTGCAAAGAAAAAGCAGAAATAATTTCTCACGTCTTGGTAATTTTGCTGTTGGTTCTTATTATAAATGCTCCTAAAATAGTATAGTTTCCAGATCTTAATATTAAACAACTCCTAAAATAGCAGAGTTTCCACAGCTTACTATTAAATTAATACGAAAGCAAAAACTGAGCTTTTCCTGAAATTTTACAGTTCTTGATTTGGGTTCCCTTTCCTCCCCATTCTCATAATGATACATCAATGTACTCAATCCTTACATGGCTGATCAAAAATATGTGGCATGGTTTCCAGGTTTTTTTTAAATACTTTATTTCTCTGTATTATGGATGTTTAGTTCTTTAATGTTATTTCTTTAACTCTGCATGATTGCTTCTAAGGAAGGGATTATGAGAAAATTGTGTTATAAAATAATTATGTGGTAAGCTGCATTTCTTTAACACATGCTGCTCCCACCAAGGGGGTTGCAATTACACCCAGTTGGGCTAAAGGCTCTGGGAAATTAGGACAGATAACCAGTTTCAGAAGGGAAGGACTGAGGTGATGCCTTGATTCTAAATATGTTCTTAAAAGAACGAGTTGCATTTTATTTCAAACAAATGTACTTCTCAAAAGCAGGCTTAGAAAAAGAAGTCAAAAAGCCGTGCTTGATTAAACAATATCCATCTGCTGTGTTATTTGCAATAGCAGTCAGTTAAATGTTGCGGAAAAGACAGAATAACATAGTTGAAAGGGACCTTAGAGGCCTTCTAATCCAACACTCTGCTCAAGCAGGAGATCCAGTGGTGGGATTCAGCCAGTTCGCACGAGTTCGGCAGAAGCAGTAGCTAATTTTTTGTTGCCGAGGCCCAGAATGGACTTCTGGAAGTGGCATCCACACAGAGAATCAGTTGTTCACATATTTGAACCCCACCACTGAGGAGATCCTATACCATTCCATACAAATGGCTATCCAATCTCTTCTTAAAAGCCTCCATTGATGGAGTACCCACAACTTTTGGAGGCAAGCCGTTCTATAGATTAATTGTTCTCACTGTTAGGAAATGACCAAAAAAGGTTTAAGGGCAACACAACAGCCTTTTGTCCCCAACTATAGAAGGCAATCCATGACTCATTGACCCTTTCAGAGATATTTCCTTACCTAAACAGAGAAACAGTACGACCACAGGCTGGCAAAAAAGCAATAGTCAGTAGGAGTGATTTCCAGCTGGTTTTCCCATTGACTTTGTTTGTGGGAGGCTCGTAGGGGACATCAGAAATCACTCCTCCTCCTCTTTGGCTGACCCATGGCACTTTGCTACAGGGAGGGTGAACAATGGAATGACCACAGGGAGACAAAAATCTAATGGGAGCATAAGCACCTTCCTGTTGGTTTTCCCATTGACTTTGTTTATGGAAAACTGCAGGGAACATCAGAAATTCTTCCTTTCTCCTCTTTGGCTGAGCAAGAGGGAGGCAGGAAAGAGGGCAGGAATATCACCTTCCTGTCTTTTCTTGCACCAAACTACCTCTGGAGTTTTTGGGAAGTATAGTCAGTAGGTGCAATGGTACTGAAGTGGCTACTATTTTCCAGAAATTTTATTCCCACAAAGTCATGGGTCCTGTTAGCTCATTTTATTTCCCTTGATTTGATAATTGTTGCTCTATACCTTCCAATTTTAACCAGCTGAATAAAATAAACACTGGTGTTTTAGTAGTATATGGATTGTTCTGTCCCCAGATCAGTGGGATTCGGTTACAGATTTTAGAAGTTCTTTTGGATTTGGAAGCAATGACCATACCAACGTAACTACCTAAGGTTTTATTCCAAGGCANCCTACCTACCTACCTACCTACCTACCTACCTACCTACCTACCTATCTATCTATCTATCTATCTATCTATCTATCTATCTATCTATCTATCTATCTATCTATCTATCTATCTATCTATCTATCTTGTATGACACCAATCTCTCCAAAAGTGACTCTATAATACTTAGGTATATCCTATCTTCTTTTAATCAGGATATCTCTATTGTATAACTGAATCAGAAGCAGAGAGTCTGTGGCCTGCCAGATATTGCTGAACTATATCTCCCAGCACCCCTCAGTATTTTCTGTGCTGCTTGAGACTGACAACAATTATAGTTAGGCATCATCTAGAGATCTTCTATAACACATCACACTACTTGTTAAAAATGTATAACCCTTTTTTAAATCCTGCATTAACTATGCCTTAATACTGTTGGTGATTCCAACATTCTAATATTAAGAGAATGTGAAAAAAATATTAATGAATTCTCCCCTTTCACAATTTTATGACTATCACTTTAGTTTTTTTAAAAAAATCTTCAATACAGTCAAAGTGCCTGTTCTTTTTTTTAAAATAAGGTGCTCCAACTCCTTAATCATAGTGATTCTCAGTTTTGGAAATAGATGTACAGTATCTTTTGGGAGATGCAGCACAATAATTTTGGGGAAATAAATCAATGCAGTTTATTTTGCTTATTCCAATTTATTTGAGGATCAAGCTAAAAGCAACATTAATGTAGAGGTTTATAATAATATTGCTAAGAATATTAACAATTAATTATTAATTAATAACAAAATAATGTGAGAAAGAATCATTGGGAGGCTACAGAGTTTTATCTATATAATCTTGTTAAAAACTCATTTTTTAGCTTGTTAGGCTTGTAGGAAAATTCCTTGGTTTACTTGTGTACTATATTATGGATCCCCCTCCTATATAAAATCAGAGTGTTTCAGGTATGTGCAGTAGTATGGGATCACATAGCCTGATCCTTTTATATTTAAGAAGATTCTTCTGACAGCTTTTTTTTTTCTTAGAGATTTTTCTTTGTACAAGTTGCATCCTGATGGGCAACAATTCCTGTGTGGATCTGAATCTGAAAATCATTACAACTAGATATCAGAACAAGATATGATCTGATCAGTTCAAAGCTTGTAACCAAGCCATTTATTATGTCAATGGCAGAGAATTGAAATGCTGAATTAATGAGACTGAACATATTCCTAGTTCTGTCTAGATCGTATCCTAGCTACTTAAGTGGCTGAGGGCCTCTCAGTTCTGCTGTCATATTTTAGAACAGGCTTTCCAAATCTCAGTTTTTCAGTTAGTTTTAGGCCACAAATCCTGCCATCCTTATCTTTAAAAAAAGTATTATGGGGGTTGTAGTCCAACTTTACTCTTCATTGTTTAAACAAAAAATGAACATCTATTTTACTGTTTTAATTTGGATTTCTGCACTGAACAGGAAATTTATGGCTTCTTTCAACTCTGTAAACTTGGAACTAATTCTGTGAAAAACATTTCAAGTGACAGTTATTCTTTGTAAAGGTCCTTTGGGGTAGGCTGATTGCATGTATGAACTCCATTCTACTTGACTTGTATATTAGTGTGATCTTTAAACCTTCCATATGTAACCAGATGTGCTATCATAAATATGATTAATTAAGTTTTTAAATTAAATTGATTAAATTTTCTATAATGGCAGAAGAATTAATTACTTAAAGAAGATTTAACACTAGTCTACTAAGAGAAATATCCTGCAATAATTTATCAAAGTATAGCTTCCTGGATTATAGGCTTTTTTAAAAAAAAATTCAAATAGAACCAATTGCATTTTGTAAAACTTCTGTTTTGAATAAGTCAGAGAAAAAGCAATGTAAAATGTTCTAACAGCATCCCAGTGACCCTGAGAGAATATTTTTTTTCATAGTACAAGTCACCAGAAAATTAGCACTACAGTATCTGAAAGGAACTTCATGGAGTAGATGAATTATCCTTTCTTGTACTATAATAAATTGAAGAAAAAAATATAATGTGGGTTTGTGATAGCCTGGAAATGCAGATTATTTAGATAATTAAACACAATGGAATCATTTACAAAGATGCTAATTTGGCTGACTTCCTTTCAACCTTTTATGTTCAGGTGTTCTACAGCAGAATTGGATGATTACCCAAAATTATTTGACTAGAAAAGAGTTTGTATAATGGATGTTTTTTTTTCTTTGCTCCTTTATATCTTCAATGCCGAGTTCGGTCATACCAGATCCATTCTATTTGCAAATCGTTCTTACTGAGCTTTAACTGATATTTCTCCCACTTCATCTTCACCATCCATGGATCCAAAGCATGTTTAGTGTGGTGATCAGTTCAAAGGTTGCACGATATGCATGATCTGTAGCTAATTGTTCCTCAGCCAAGTTAACCAACTGTTGTGCTCTGATGAAAAACCTTAACCCCTCAATAAGAGATTTGCAGTATTCTGACAAAGTTTGCAGTTTTCTGAGTTTACTTTCTCTACTCTGCAAGAGCTGCCATCATTTTGTGAAGCATCAGAGAAGCAGAAAAATCTTCTGTTCAATATGTGGCTATTCAGGCAAGACTTGTTTGTTATTCCAAACAATTCTGACAGTGTTACCTCAAGCTGGGCCAAATGAAATAGAGCAACAAACCTGGCAGTCATTCTGTCGAGGAAGGTGAAATATTTACATTTATTTATTTACCATTATTTCTAGCTCACCTTAACTCTGATACACTCTGGGCAGTGAACAACATTTATAATAAGAAACAAACACATAATACAGTCCCTATTCCCATAATAATATCCTGCCTACCCAGGCACGTTGGATCAAAGCCATAATGATATAGGACTGCTTTACCTTGCTTTTGAATGTAAAGAGTGGTAGGGCCACACATACCTCCAGGGGTATAGAATTCACAAAATAAAGGCTAACACAGCAAAGGTCTCTTCTATTAACCTGGGGGGGAGGGCCGAGGATTTTGCTCAATATCTGTATGACAAAGTCGCTCGGATCCGAGAAGGTCTTGACTCTGACTGGGTGGCCCCGGGGGAGGAGACAGGAGTAAGTCTTGAGACTGTTATATGGGAGGAGTTTGACTCTGTGGCTCCTGAGGATGTGGACAGGATTCTCGGGAGGCTGAATGCAACCACATGT
>NW_015388233.1:144608-161491 GCF_001527695.2 Protobothrops mucrosquamatus | reverse complement strand
GGTTGTTTCAGCGGGCAGGACTGGCCTAGGGGTATTTTAAATTGGTTTTAACTAAATTTTAGTAGAAGCGGCCTATTTAAATATTTATTTTTAATTATTTTCTTAAATTTTGTATTGTATTGTATTAGTTGTTTTTAAACTGGCTGTAAGCCGCCCTGAGTCCTCCGGGAGAAGGGCGGGGTATAAATATAATAAAATTAAAAAAAAAATTAAAAAATTAAATTAAATTAAATTAAAAAATTAAATTCTCTTACCTTGACCTTCTTTTATCTAAACTTATCTTGACCATAAATAAGGGTTCCTCAACATCCCCTCCCCCACTATATGCCTGGACTGGATGGACAGATTCAGTTCTGGCCTTGCCGAAATAGGGCTTTCATCTATAACAAAGGTGTGTGGAAGTAGAGCTATAGGACTTCCTTCACTGTTGACATCATACAGGTAGGTTGTATAAAACAGAAGTAAAATAAAATAACTAAATTATCAGGTAGTGTTTGGGGGAGACCAAGTAAGAGGGAAGCTCTCTGAAATAAGGGGTTTTGCACTCTTTGGGAAAAGTTCCTGATTTTTGGAATCCTTTCATTTTACTGCAACTATTTTATATGCTGTAGGAGTAATCTTATATAGACTCTTGTTGCCTCTATATTTCAAAGGTCAATAAGGCTCACATCAGAACTGTCTTCCAACCTAGTAGGAGAGTCTCCAGCTGCCCTCTGAAAACCAATTACAACCATCAGGTATCTAGGACAATCAATCTTGACAGGGTGGGAAGCATGAGCATTGCACCAGATTTATATATGATGGTCTATTTGTTTCTTGTGGATTTGTAAGTATGCCAGAACTATTGAAGAGTGGGTAACATACATTTTTAAAATAAGTAAATACATTTTTACAATATCACATTTGGTTGAGATTTGGGGAGAATATTATTTTGTGACTGGAGCAACATCCTGTTATGTTTCACAGGATCAGGAATTTTTAGAATGAAATACATAATTGAAATAAAAAAGCTGTGTGGTATTAATGATGCTGATGGGCATAGTAAGCAGAATAATGAGAAAATATATTATTATATGCTGTACAGTTTCCTGGGAATATTGATTGTAAGTGAAAGTGTTCAAGACAAATTGTGGTTCAAAATGCTACTTTCAGTTGAAGGACCATATAAACAAATTTCCCCCATCCTTCCCCCTAAAGCATGTCTAACATTCAGAACTCTGCCCAGCTCTCTGGAAATTTTGGAAATTGTAATCTTCACACATCTGGAAACCATCCGTTAGGAAGTACCTAAAAATGGATACAGTACTTGAGGTATAGCTTGGCTACTGTAGATAATAATTTGATGATGATGATGATTCCTCGTGTTGGAAATTATACTTTTATTGATTTGGTTTATTGATCAAACTGTATCCTCTTCATATGTTCTTTCAATGTATCTTTCAATCCAGATACAATCTGTTTCTATTATTTAATAGATCTTGCTGTATTGGTTGAATGTTCACTAAGAGCCATTTACTAACACCACAATTTTCATCTGTCAGAATAGATCCTAGGCCAGTGATAGTGAACCTTTTGGGCTTGGCATGTCAAAAATTCAGAAAATGCCTAACTTGATTCTGCTGATACACTGAACAAAAGAAATATTCTTTACACAATCATTTATTTTTAAAAAGATACAGTCTAATTGTGTGTGATCTCCAGAATCTGTATGCATTACTTACCTTCAGGTAATTTTCCCTTTCTGTTGACAGACCTGTGGCCTACCTGAGGCAGCTCTGGGTTGCATGAGGCCTTTGTTCTTAAAACAGCTTTGGAGGGTGTCCCTCTGTGCAGCCTCCAAAAACTGTACAAAAGTTTTGTCTACTCTTGCACAATTTTCAGAGGCTCTGGAGCCTGCATAAAAGCATACCTTATTCTTGTACATTCTCCAAAAATCACTCAAGAATGAGGGGTGCTTTCAAGAATAATTATTGTCAGGTGTTGGTGAATGCTGGTGTGTCACCCAAAATGTCATGGTGTATCACTTTTGACACTTGTGTCATAGGTTCACCATCACTGTCCCAGACTAACACAGCAGACTCACTTGGACATATATAACAGTATAGTACTGCTCCTAAAAGCAGAACTATAATAGTAGGCTTAATATGTTGAAATGTGTAGAGAGCATACAGCTGCTCTTTCCTTTCTTGAAGAGCTGATTTATGGTGTTGTTATTTATGTGATAGGTTTATATAATGATGTTTGATATATAGTAAATGTAGGAGAGAAATCAGTTGTTAGAAAATTACAGAACCACCGTGTTATTTATGATTACAGTGGGAGGAGGGGAAAAAAGAAATGTGAGAAGCAAAAACATTGGTTACTGAGACATTTTTGCTTTTATTAATGGAAATCCAAACAGAGAATTCTGAAGTAAGTGTGAAAGCTCTCTTTTGCAATTAGAGGTTGACATACTTATTTAGCAACCATCTTCTACAATTTTTATGCTCCCTTCAACACAGACATGTTTTCTTAGGTTTCTCAGAGATGCTTTTCGCTTGTAACAGACATAAATAAAAACCAGCCAAATAAATGTGACGTGCTCAAATTTCAAATGGCTCAGTTATTGGTCTAATTTCTATCTACATATTAATTTAAAGTATTTTTGTGCACACTGTAACTGCATATGGAATTAGGAAATCGGGTATTTTTGCATCTTGATTTCAATTTGTCTCCTAATATAGCAGGGAATTATAAGGCCATGGTTATATCAAGAGGGTTGTTTGAGTTTATTCATTTTAGGGTGAATTTAGCAAATGTTTGTCTGGTATGACTTTTTAAATAAAATCATTTGAAAGTTCTGGATTGTTATCCTTTAATTTGCCAGATCCAGGAATCTCCTTCATTTACACAATGCATTTTTGGAAGGAATAAGCCTTTCCCCAGAGGTGTATACATTCCTTTTCTGGTAGGTGCTGGGGCTACAATGCTCTCTCCATGTTGCTTGCACAGTGGATTGTGAATTCTTTTAGAAGGTTTCTTACTTATGATCATTTTAAAATTGCAAGAGGTCTTTTATTCAGCTGACATAGCTGCCCATGTCACCATGGTGATTCTGTGTGGCTTACAATACTTAAAAACACAACCAATCACAAAAATAAAACATGTATCTGACAGAAAAAGTGCAAAATCCAAAATGCAATTGAACCACAATAAAACTGTTCAACATCCCAACCCCCATCCAGAAGTCTATGCATATAGATTTGCTATGTATAGTATCACTTCTATAATATAGGTACTTGTGGGTGGGTCATGAAAGCTTATGCCATATGAACTACTTAGTAAATAGAATTACAAGTAGCAAAGCTTCTGGAACATTTCAAAAACTACTTTGATGCATGACTTAAAAAGTTCTTAGTCAGTTAAGAACAGGGGAAACAAACCCATAATATTGCCAGATATCTTTTCAGTAAGGTCATATTGCGCGGATATATATATTTTGAAATGACACATATAAGAAGGTTTTCTTGTTTTGTTTTGTTTAAGTATGCTAAAACAAGCGTGTATGGCCATATATTTGGTCTTTGTAGCAAATTTTGAAAAAGAAATATGTTAAACAGAATGTTTATATAAGAATAAGATCTTTAACTGCTGAGCTAATCCTCAGAGGTCTACAACTACTCGCCACAGTCAACTTGCCACAGCCAACTCACAACGGCCAACTCAGCACAGCCAACTCGCTGCGGGATGAGAGTTACATTAATGTCAAAGAAATAGTGGAATAGAATTATTGAAAAAAGGATCCCAGAGGAGGGATAAAATGAAATGTGAATGAAAAAAAGTTAAATATTTTTTTAATTATTTTAAATAATTAAATTGAATTGTTGAATTGTCCCAAAGTGAGTTGTCCCGTGGCAAGTTGTCCATGGTGAGTTGGCCACAGAGAATTGGCCACGGCATGTCCTCAGATGCATCTTATTTTCAGTGCATGGAAAATGAACAAGGATGGGCTACTAAGAATAAAAAAAAAAAAAACCAAGAAAAACTGTATTAGAGCTATTATATTAGCATTGGGGCTACTTACTTCTGTGCCATCATCACAATAATATACTAATAGAGTTTTAATTTTAATGGTATTCAGTTTTTTAAATAGAAAAATTAAAATTAAAACATTAAACTGTTAATATTTAAAGACAGGATTAAAAGGAAAGGTCAATCGTATGACAGTAAGTTCACTCACACTTCAGGTCTACCTTTTAAGCAAAAGTAATTATGTAATAGTGTAAAGTCAAGTCTCATTTGAGTCAGATTTGATTTGTGGTGACTTCATGTTGTTGTCTTGATAACTAGCTACGTTGCCTTCTTTTGATTTATTTTTCAACATCTCACTCTAAGCAACAGTACTGGCATTTTCTAGTAGTATGCTTTCCAAATACTTACCAGATCTGATTCTGCTTAGCTTCTGAAATCAAACAACTTCAGATAGTTCAGTATAACTGATTAAAAATAATTATCTAGTCATGAAAGTGGAATTTGGTAGACCTTTCTTTCTTTCTTGTGAAGGATTCATGTTTGCAATCTTGGATAGTGAATATAACTATTGTATAATCAGTTTTGCATAATTGTAATACTTTGGGTAGCTAATATATTTTTTCAGTAGATAGACAGATGATAGAAAGACAGATAAATAGATAAATTATTAAATAATGAGGCAGTGAATGAATATATATATATATATACATACACACACACACACATAAATATAAATATACACATACTGTATAGATATAGTTACTGTATATAATGTGTAGATATAGATATAGATAGTATGTATCACTATAATGAAAAGGGATCCCTTTTCATTATGGTGAGGTATACATGTAATAAACAAATAAATATTAATATTCACTGGCCTCATTATTTTCCCTTTGACATAAATATCTCTCTTTTGACTTTCCCTAGAATCAGTGTCTGCTTGAGGATACATGGCCCTCCTAGGTGCTGTTGACGGATGGCACTACTGCCTGCCAAAGCAAAAATGTGCACTTTTAAAATGATTCAGAAGGAGGAATAATGCTAGCACCCCCTACGTTTTGTTCCCTAACCAGTGCCTACTCAGACTTAGCCTAAAACTAATCCTGCTCAGAATACAGCATATCAAATGTCTTTTTAGAAAGTAGAAGCATTTGAACGGATTGGTATAATTTTCTCTATAACCTTTCTATCTTCTATTATAGATAAAAATATCTTGTCCCTTATAACTGTGCTGGCTAGTTCACTCTTTTTTTTTTAACTTTAGAATGGCTTGATAGCTTACTTCTAATTAGTGTTTGCATATTTTCTTCCTCACTGTTTCTCTAGGTCAGTTATGCATCCTCATCAGAATACTGAGATGTCATCTCCATGATTCTAAGCTCTTGAAATCTCATTTGTGTTAACAAGAGTGTCAAGTTGTTTATGATATATTTTATCTTGCAGTAGCTTCTGCAAGTTTATGTACACATTTAATTCAGTAAACTGCAGATTCTTAAAGGCCTATTCAGAAAAATAAACTTGAAGTAGAAAAGCAGCTTATTTCATTTACTTTGATTAATGTTGTATGCATATGTGAACTACATGCATATAACATAGACAGATCATATCAAAATTGTTCACTTTATCATATACTAGATCAAGTTCCTTCATCCTCTTAATTTTATAATAGAAATTGTAGTGTCCATAATCTTTCCGTTATGGACAGATCACTATATCAAAATTTTAGCTAGACTAGCATTTGATTCCCACTATTACAGTCCTAATTGTTTTATTAGCTATTGGTTTACTGCTAAGCTAGAAGTTCTTTTGGTTTTTAAATTAAATTCTACTTGGTAGTTGCCAAATTGAATCTAACTATTTGGATTCCTCATTAATGATTTGTAAATAAGATAAAAGATAAATGGATTCTTTTTAAAAATTCAGAAATGCACTCTATGGAATTTGATTCATGTGTACAGTATGTCCTATGAAGCATTATAGACTCCACTGTTCTATTTGTTGATAGTGTTGCAAGTGATCTCTAGACGGTCACAACAACCCAAGATCTATTTGCCACTTTTTATGCCTTCCCAAAGTAGTCCCTAAACATAATCCTCCAAGGCTGCTTTGCTTTGGAGAGCAGGAAAGTTTCGTTCTTTAAAACTGAATTCTCTTTATCCACCAAGTCTATAAGCTGATTTCCAGTTCTAGAAGGGAGAAGATACTCAACTCATATCTTAGTCTCATTCTAGGATAAATATGTTGAAATACATACTGTATGATAATAATTTGTCCCATGGATATGTAACATTCTTTTTTCTATGGATTAGGAAACACACATGCATATCATATTTCTGAATATCAGTGATAAGGATTTTTAGCCTGCAGGATGGTATTGATGCACTGGATTTCTCTAGTTGACATGAATCCATCTGATACCCCTTTTCGAAGGAGTTGGAAGAGGACAATGGGAGAGCCTTTGCTGTTATGTGACAGTAAGAAAAATGTTCCGAATCAGTTTGATCTAATGTGACCTGAATAAAACACTTTTCTACAGGCAATTCTTCACAAACTCTAGTGGAGATGTATTGCAGCCTTAGAGCAGAGCATGAACAAATTTCTCTTTGATAATCATATGGGACAGGGGATGGACTGAAATATTACTGAATTCTAAATGCTTCTAATCAAGCTGCACTCATTTCTGGAATCAACAAATCATAAAACATGTTTTCTGCTATCTTGGGTCTCACCTCTACTTATTTATCTCATTTCATGTATTCATAAGACCTCTTAGAAATTCACTACTTTATGTAGCATTGTTCTTTACAATTAATTTCTCATTAGGTTACATATAAAGCCAGTGCACAGAAATAAAAAAGTATAATATATATATGTGTGTGTGTATATACACACATCCGCGCGCACACACAAATAGGTTTAATGAAGACTATTAAATAAGCACTTTAAACATATCCATATCCATAGGTCTCATATGGAGAGGTAGGGTCACCCAAGAAGAAAATCTCAAACAAATACTTGTATAGATATATAAAATAAAGAATTTGTAGGATTGGAATGCCTTGGTCTTTTCCAAAATGCACTACAATGAAGGGCATCCTTTCTAATTCCTTCTTAGGAGAAGAACATAGGAGAACAAACCAATCAGGACAAGATTCAGCGGTCCATCTGCATTAAAAAGGCAAAGACAGCAAACTCCACATTTTGGACAGAGAGGACCGCTGATTTGCAAGAGGGGTCAAAGAGGCCATCTATGTCAAAACTGAACAGCCCTCTCTCAATAGAGGATGAGGGATACGACATCATCTATCTCCAGTCTACAACACAGTCCTTTCAGCAGTTCCAAGAAGGTTCCACACCCATTTGCACTACTCAAGTGACCCTGAAGACACAAATAAACCTTCCAGGTGGCCCCAGCAACCATCTAAAAGAATGCAAATGACCAGCTTTCTGCAAGGAGTATAAATCCTTCCATTCCCCACCATCCAGTCAGAGCTGAAGAAGCTTCTTGGATGAGAAGCAAAATGTCTTCAAAGAAAAACAAGAAAGTCCACTTGTCTTGTGAAAAAGCACCTTTAGGCTAACTAGGACTTGGATGACTGAGAATCTCCATAGACATAATCCTTCTTAGGTTACCATGGCCTTTACAGCGAACATTGCAACTAGCCTTCCTTAAGAGTTTGCATTATCAAGATGCTTCCTTCTTTTTATCACATTATCACTCTCCATATTTGAAAGTTAATACAGAGGATTTATCAGAGGAGACCGAGAATCTCTTATTTAATAATAACTTTATTTAGAAAACACAATTACAACAATTAAAAAGTAATACAAACTAAAAAAATCAAAGAATAAAAAATAGGTGCAGAAAAAATACAAGGAAAATAGAAAAGAAAGAAAAATAAGAATATAGTAAAGAAAAAGAAAGAAATATATAAAGAAATTACTTCTTCCTGTAAACAATTTTAACTTACCATTTCCTTTTAAAATACAGCAAATAATCTCTTCTTCCCATATCCCATCCCTTATCCATAAACAAATATTTAGAACCTCATAATTTCAATCCTGATGTCAGAAAAGTCCATTAAGAATTACAAGAGATAATAATATATCTATTTTAACCTTGACCAAATAAACCCAACAGTATATTCTTGTTTTACCTGATAACATTGAGTCTAATCTGAATTACTAAAATTGCTTATACTTGTTACGTTGAAGAGAAAAGTAATTTTGATACATTCATTTCCTTTTTCTATATTATATACTTATTTTTTCTTTCATTTCTATTTTTTCTTTTTTCTTTTCTACACCTTCTGTTTTTTTCTGTGTTAGTCTTTTATTTTGTATGTATTAGTTTTTATTATTGCCATGGTAATTTTTAATAAAATTACATGAAAGTTTATAAAATTGCTGTTAAACAAAGTATTGGTGCTGCTGCAGAGGCTTATGGAAGAACTCCAAACAAAATAGTCAACAAATTGCTTTTAAATTCTTGGTTGTAAATCTTCAGATTTGCAATGAGAATAAAGTTGGAGTGGGGCATATACTTCACTTTTATATCTTTAAAAAGGCAGGGCTTAAATGTGATAAATGGCATAAATTATATTGTAAAGTCCATACAGCGCTTTTTATGAAAAGCTTCTGTTTTGTATGCATGATCTTGGAATATGTGGATTATGTTAGATTGGAATGAAAAAAATATCTCAGGTAAACATGGACGGAGATGAAAAAAAACCCAATAAATGGGTTGAAAGCAAAGGGATTAACTGTACCAGCTGTATAAAAATTACATAAGAGCTGCTTGAGCTCTCAAATCCTTAAGGATTGCATCTGATCATACAATATGCAGAGCCATATGCTGTGTATATGTTTAACTTGTGGGTAGGGCATATTTGATATATAATCTACATGTTTAGTATATAAGATTCAATAGGAAGAAGTGTACAAAGGAAGCAAATTTGTAGTAGTTTCTTAAAAAAATAATAAAGGCAATGAGCTATGTAAACTCTCAACACCTTAGAATGAAAAATTCTGTGCTACCAATTCATTATGTATAACCATCTGGCAACACTTTGGCACAGTATTACCCAGGCTTAAAAAAACCCCTGATGCATAGATTTATTTTTTTATTCTTGCTGTTTCTTTTTCTTTTTTCCAATTTGCCTTCTAGAATATGGCAATATGGTCCTCTCCTTGCCCTGGCCTAATCTTCCTCAGCTGATAAAACTGTGATAGGAATCCAAAGCTTCCCAGATCTAATGATAAGGGCACTTATAATGTGTTTAGTATAGAAGGCTCCAGGTCAAGCAAGCCCATCTGAGACCAAACTGTGCTGCTTTCTTGACACTGGAAAACTATGTCAGTGATAAGTATCTTCATCATTATTTTGACTCTTGCACAAGGCTAAAAAGCAGGAGACGATGAGTTCAAGTCCTGCCTTAGCCATGAAAGCCAGCTGGGTGACTTTGGGCCAGTCACTGTCTCTCAGCCCAACTCACATCACAAGGATAATAAACAAACAAATGAATAAATAAATCCTTATTTCAAAATATTCAAAATATTTCAACAATATTTCAAAATAAAAGAAATGGTGTGCCCTTCCAGAAGGCCTCCTGAATAAATAGAAAATATTATATGTTTTTTTTGTTTTCAACTAGATGTGGTATTTAGATAAGGGAATAGAAGGGGAAGTCATCAAATTCACAGATGACACCAAGCTGGGGGGGGGGGGGACTAGTCAACACTTTAGAAAATAGGCTTAAGATCCAGAAGGATCTTGACAAATTTGAACACTGGGCCTGATCCAACAAAATGCAATTCAGCGGTAAGAAAAGTAAGGCTTTACATTTAGGTAAAACAAACAAACAAACAAATGCACAGACATGAAATTGGTGATACTTGGCAGTAACTGTAAGAGGGATCTAGAACAACCATTTAAGTATTAGCCAACAATGTGCTGCAGCTGCCAAAAGAGCCAATGCAGTGATAGGCTGCATCAACACAGAGATAGTATCAAGGTCATGTGAAGTGTTAGTATTGTCTGATAATACTTTGGTTAAGACTACATTTGGAGTACTGCATCCAGTTTTGGTCACCACAATATATAAATGATGTTGAGACTTTAGAAAGAGTGCAGAGAAGAGCAAAAAAACACAATTAGGGGGCTGGAAGCTAAAACATATGAAGAATGGTTGCAGGAACTGGATATGTCTAGTCTAACAAAGAGAAGGACTAGGGGTGACAAGATAGCAATTTTTCAATATCTGAGGGTTGTCACAGAGAAGAGGGGGTCAACCAATTCTCCAAAGTACCTGAGGGAAAGAGAAAAAGTAATGATGGAAACTTATTAAGGAGAGATCTAACCTAGAACTAAGGAGAAATTTCCTGACAATGAGAACAATTAATCAGTGGAATGGTTTGCCCCCAGAAGTTGTGGGTGCTCCAACACTGAAAGTTTTTAAGAAAAGACTGGACAACCATTTGTTGTCCTGCCTGAGCAGGGGATTGGACTAAAAGACTTCCAAGATCCATTCCAACTCTGTTATTCTGTATTCTGGTAAATTTTGTTTAATATATTTGAATGTGAACTTGTAAATTACAGGATTACCTGTAATTTTATGCTTGTAATATTAACATCCTAAATTGTAATTTTATTTTGAAAGAACACCTCTTCTTCCCTATTTCTAACACTCTAAGTTATCTAAATAATAGAATGTTAATAATCTTCAATTCATATTGTATAAACATCATGGTACTGAAACAATTAAATATATCTAGATTTATATCAACAACAGTACCAAAAAGGGAAAAATATTGGTTTTGTTGCCACCACAAAAACCTATTATGGTTTGGATATTCTTTCTCTACCTCCTTTAATTTTTCATTGTCTCTGACTCTCTAAGGTAATATGACTGATGGAATGTAGGAAATAGGTAGTCACTTTGTTCATCTTCAAATAAGAATTTAACATTTATTCACTGAATTAAAATGGGTTATGAAGTCTTTACTCTTATTTTTAAAATATATCTATGTGTCTAGCAAAAGACCAGGTCCACGCATGGGGATTCAATTAAATTGATTTATTGCTAAAAAAAAATCTATGCATAAGAATCTTCTCAACTAACTGTTGGCACCTGTTTAGAGTTAGATAAGGGTCAATGGCACTTGGGAAGGGGTTGGTTCTCTTGTGGCTATGTAGGGATTCTAGGCTGATCCCCCTTTTCACTCCACCCTCAGGTTCAACCATCTCTTCTCCTACATTATGAGATGTTAACCCTTGCCTTGCCTGGCCTGAATGTACATTTGTAAGTTGGTCACTCTGGCAGCTGGAACTTTCAAAAGGCCTACAAGCTTCCCTCAAACTCAACTTTCTACCACCACTCACAAATCTCACTCTGCTCATTTTCCCCTTCACTCCAGAATAAGAATTAAGAAGAGATTCACTGCTATACCATGCTTTGATTGACAGTTCTAATGCCCAATCATCCCACTAGCAAAAACTGCATAAATGTTATTTGAACTGTAAGGCCTCTGGCAGCAAGATTTCCCTCAATATTTTATTTGCATTAGTTAATGGCTTGCCTTCAGCAGTATTTAGTCTCCTAAAGTGTACAATAAAAAATCTCATAAAAAATTGAATGTGGAAGAAGTGTCCCCTAGAAGATCTCTTCTTTTAATGGAACTAAAGTTTCCAATTAGAAATTGTATCTTTATTCTCTCAGAATAGAAAAAGGAGCAAAAATACATTATTACTACCTGCTCTGAGAATGCGAGTAGGTTTTATGATCCTGTAAAGGGGCTTGACATCAAATACTGTAGCCTTGGTGACAGAACGCTTTGAAAAGTGAAAATCCCTCATGATTATGAATATACAATTTTGTAATGGCTGGGTTCATAGAAGACATTGAACCATAAAATAATATGGTTTGTTTGATTTTGATTTAGCTTATTGTATGGGGCCAACCATCATAGTTTATAAACTATAATTTTGGCTTAGTTCTACTTTACTAAAAACAGATAACCTAACAAATCCTGGCTTAGTTTAATTTAGTATGAAGTCAATATTGTGCTGTCCTCACAAATTGTGAAATGAAATTTAATGAAACAATTCTGATAGACTTGGGAATAGGACAAACCTCTAGTTCATGATTGAAGCCTACAGAGGAAGAAGCCAGCATCCAGTGGAAATGTTGTACCTTATTAAGTATTGGCAGAGCTACATGTAAATTCAGGTGTCCAGCAAAGGTGGCGGCAGCATCTGATGCTTTCATCAAAATGATAAAAATGCCATTACACCCATGGCTATTTAAATCCCACCCCCTTTATGACCTGCATGTGTTGTCACAATGCACATACACTGACTGGATCATGATTCTTACATTGTGATGGCATGACACTGTTGTCATTATTTCTCTTCCTCCTCCAACCCAACTTGCAGACAGATCTGTGGTCAGCCTCAGTCTCACACTGTACTCTTTCTACTCTTAGACATACCAGGGGGATTTATTTATTTATTAAACTTTTTATAGGACTGACTATTCGGGTACTAAGGATTTTATATTGGGCTATGGCTAACCAGAAAAACTTAGACCACAATACAAATTAGCTGAAACTGTTACACTTCTATGGGACTCTACTGCTTATGATTCTGGATTGTTCATTCTGAGAGTGGTCTGATGACAAAAGATGGATGCCAGAACTGGGATTATTTTTGCCTGTCTTCTGCGGAGAAGGACAAGCCCTTGTAGTTCACTTCTTCATCCAAATGTATTTCTGAAATATGGGCTACTTCAATATGATCAATGTTTTGGGTCTTTCAGATGGCCACTTGTTAGCACCAAAAAAAGTGTAAAATTTAATAGAAGTTTTATGAAATGTATGGATTGTAATTGTTTTGTGCATATGCAAATTCAGAAAAAAATGCTGTTATTTGAATATAATGACAATCAAACCGTAAGGAGTATAATTGTACTGTATGTCTACTTATTCTATTATATGGTAACTTTTGATGGTTAGCTTTGGGAAGCCATTGCCCCCTTTGAAGATCCTTTGCATTTAACCTGGATATTACCTGGTTCCTACAGAGGAGAGATAAAGGAAGTTTGAATTGAATTATATATATGTATCTTCTGTTACTAGCACCTCTCCCCTTTAAAGTAGGATTCTTCAGCTAAATTATTGCTGCTTATTAGCATTAGCAATAGCAATAGCTGTTAGACATATATACAAGTTCACAGTGCTTTACAGCCCTCTCTAAGTGATTTACAGAATCAGCACATTGCCCCCAGCAATCTGGGTCCTCATTTTACCGACCTCGGAAGGACGGAAGGCTGAGTCAACCTTGAGCCAGTCAGGATCGAATGAATCGAACTCCTGGCAATGTGAGCAGAATTAGCCTGCAATACTGTATTCTAATCACTGTACCACCCACTCTTATTACATTCTTATTATTACCTATGTATTTAAACCACCCATGAATAAAAGCTGTCTGAATGCTACAATGTGTATTTGCTTGTTTAAGGAAATTTATATGACCACCCAACTCACTCTCAGTGACTCCAGATGGCTTACAAAGATAACTCAATATAAGATGAACAGCAGTAACCAATAATAATAATAATAAACCAATAAGGAATAAGCAATAATATGAATACAATAAAGAATAAAATTATTTAAAATCTAATGTATTTGGCATCATCAATAAACACGCTATGGAAACCAGAAGTGAAGCCAACTTTTGGGAACGAATTCAATAATCCATTATTAAGCAAATCAGGGCTTAATGTAGCCCTTGCCAATCCAATGCTCTCTAGATGTTGCCAATGGCTATATTGGTTCTAACGTTCAGAACATCCAGAGTAGGATTTCTCAACTTTTTTTTTCTATATATCTGACTTCCTGTTTTTCTCCTGTGACTCCCCACCCCTTATCCAGGCACCATTACTAGATACAGAGTTGGGATAATAACTGGTATGTTTTCTGGAATCAACAAGATAGTATTTGCAGTATATATACTTTGCTTTTCTGTGTCCCCTTGGCATGGTCATTGCCACCTGTTTTATGTTTTTTATTTGTGGCCCCCTTGAAATACCCTAAGGGTGCCATGTGCCTTAGTTCAGAATCACTAAGCTAGAGAGCACATGTTGGGTAGCCAGATGTTTTCCCCCTCTTTGTTATTTTCCAATAGGAATGGATGACATTTTTCAGCCTTGGAGTAGTCTGCCTTTGGATTTAAGACTTTCACCATCTCTCTTAATGTTTCAGAAGTTGCTTAAAATGGAAAGGTTGTGCAGAGTCTTTGGGAATACCTAGTTGTTGTTGTTGTTTTAAAAAAATAATGTAATTGTTGTATTCTGTGTTTTTTTTACATTTTGGTTGCATTATCCATTTTTTTCTATATATATTGTTTACAATTTTGATTTCAGTGATGCTTATCGTTGAAAAGTAACTTGAATAACTACTTGAGCTGTTTGTCTAATGAGAGTCAATTTGGTGTAGTGGTTAAGATGCTGGTCTGAAACCAGGGGATTCTGAGTTCTAATCCTCTCTTAGATATGAAAGCTGGCTGGGTGACTTTAAACCAGTTACTCACAGTTCAGTCCAACCTACCTCACAGTGCTTTTGCTGTGAGGAGAGGATCAACTTAGAACTTTTAACCTAGATCACAAATCCAAGGAATCAGATATTTTGGCAAACACAAAATGTGAGGCAAGTTAATGAAGCAATATATTCTGTTGAATGTGTCTGTGCAATGTAATAGGACAAATATTATTAGCAATAGTGTTCATAGAAAAAAATAATATGCTATTACGCATAGCCTCTGTGAATTACCATTTCCATTAAGTGTGTAAGCTTTAGATTTATTACTTTGAATGAAGGACAGCTCCCTGCTTGCTTCAACGCCTACGCATGATAATTTAACCCATATATAAAAAACAGCTTGTATGAAAAGGTTAAAACCAATTCATGTACAGAAATTGAGAGTGACTTTAGTTGATTTCTCTGTGATCCCAGGGAAGAATAATGATCTAAATATATCTTATTGAAAGAGAATAAAAATGCACAGGTGGCTCAAGTCAACCACTTATTTTTGCCAGCAGACGCAAGAGTACAAGAGTCACAGAAGCAGCTGCTGAATGTCATGAAGTAGACATGCTTGAACTGGGCTATTTTAATTACAGTGTTTTGACATACATTTAGTCTCCCAAGACTTAACATAGACAAACAGTTTATAATGCAACAGTGCACTCAGGGTTTCATAGTCAGCAACATTAGCTGATATTTAGCATTGGTATAGAACTTCGGTAGATTTATTGGGAGCAAAACTGAAACTGAGCCTATATTCAGTTATACCTAAAAACTTTTATTTCTTTTCATTTCTTTAGCATTTTGGACCACCTCTCTTACGACTAAAGCTGTACACTGAAGTGCAAAAATAAAGCCTCATCAAATGAACATCAAAATAAGTTTGAGTTAAAATTTCTCAGGTATGAAAAACCAGGTCCAGACAGGAAGGTTGTAAATTACTGATTTATTGCTAAAGCCTACGCACAGGAATCTTCTCAGACTAATGGTTTGAACCTGGGCAAACTAAATATGGGTTAATGGCATTCAAGGTGGGATGTTGGATTTTGCCTCATTTAACTCGTCTCCCTGGCTCTGCCAATGTCTCCTACACAACTGTATTAAAAAGCATTAAATACTTTCAAAAGCTATCCCAGAAGGAATGAGAATAGAGGCTAAACCAAATCCAAGTTTGGGTTGTAGAAGAAAGATAAATGATATCCGCAAAGGGAGCTTTCAAAGATAGCCCTATTGGTGCCCAGATAAACAGGCCTCATTCAGACCAAACTTGCTTTTTACAGGCAGTCCACAAGTTAAGAATGTCCAACTTATGGACAACTCATACTTATGAACAGGCTGGCATACAGACTATTAACAATTTGAGTTAAATATAGTAATTCATAATAACAAATCCACACAGTACTTTGTGATGCTCATTAAAATATTGCATAGCTTCAATGGTTTGTTGGCTGAAGGAAGGAAAACACTCTGCCATTTTAAGTCAGATCATGTTGCCATTAACATTGTCAAACATGTACCTTTCTATTTGGCTTAAACCTTTCTCTTATTTACCCTTGTAACCATGCTATCAAAACATAAATCTGATGCAAGTGCTGATGATGCATCAAAGAAAAGAAAAACAATCATGACTGAAAATAAAGTGGAAATAATACAATGATCAAGGCAGCAGGTGATAGCACTTGAGGAAGAAGAGTGGGACCTAAAAACTCCAGCCTTTTGTCTCATTTGAAGCAGGGATGGCAAAGTTGAGGAACACAGAGTTCATCAAAGTTTACCATAGAGTTACCAGGAGTTTCAGCTGCTAGATGGCCATTTATTATGAGAAAAAGAAAACCTCTGTACAAGCCTCCATTGGAGTCTATATCAAGGTAAAGATAAAATTCATACAATATACTAAGACAAACATTTGAGTAATGAACACTAAATAAGAACTGTATGTGCCTGTTCTGATTTAACTACAATTTTGATTTAAAGACAGAATGGATTTTGTTTATAACCCAGGGAGTGCCTTTACATGTTTTGCACTATGGGCTTTGTGATTCTTTGAATCAGAGCTGCCACATTTCATGCCAACTGAAATTTATGAATTTTATTTGGCACAAGGGTAGCCCTATTTAGAATGCACTACAGAAGCAAGCCGATTTTTACTTGACACTATAGTACCCTAATATGTGGCGTAGCCAAGGCGTGAATAAGTTGTCATGTTCAGATTGATTCAAGAAAGAGAAGAGACCTAAACTGCCCAATTGAAATAGAATAATAATTTTCATCCATCTGAAATTGTGTGA